>NC_060088.1:21655723-21948115 GCF_922984935.1 Meles meles | reverse complement strand
CACAATTTGGTGTTTTTTTTCAGGCAGGCTAGTCAGAGACTGCCGTTCTAAAAGTGGATCAAATGGTACATTCAATGCAGGAAATGTGGCCGAACGGGATGTAACATGAGTTTCCACTGTGTTTGATGGTGAATTGTGATCTGGAAAAGAGCAGGTTCATATCTCCTAGAATATCATTTTTAGCATTTTGTGAAACACACACACACACACACACACACACACACACACAAACACACACACACACACACACACACACACACACACACACACACACACTCTTAAAAGTGTCCCACAGAATTCAGGGTGCAAGGGAAGAATAGCACTCAAGGAAGCAAAATTCATAGAATATTCCATAAAATAAAAAAGCTTAGAGAATCATAGCAACAAACTGTCAAAACTGTATAAGTTAACTCCATATCTATCAAGAATTAATTAATTAACTAACTAACTAATTAATTCATTAACCAACCTTCCCCAAAAGACCCCTACAAACAAGTACGCCAGCAAATCCAATACCGGAGAGAAAAGGATAAATTCCAAGACACATATGCACTACCATGGCAAGATCATGAATCAGACATAATGACGTCTCCCGGAATGACTTTTGAAGCAGCTTTTGAGGCTTTAGAAGCAGTCCTCAAACATCTCCCAACAAACAGAACTCCAGGATCTAATCAAGTCCCTGGTCCACAAATTGAGACATTTAATGGTAGTGTCAGCTTTTCTCATCTATTCATAAATGTAGGAAGAGGGAAGACTTTAATTTACAACGTCCAAAGACCGAAATCACATAAGGAACTTATAGGAAACCAATTCCATACAATTTTTATCAGTAAGATAATAAAGCTAGAATTCATTTCTCTTCTCTTTCTTTCTTCATCTCCACGTGAAACGACCAGTTCTGCTTTCTATTCATTATATTTTCTTATATTCTGCAAGCCAGCCTTTCATCCATCCTACGTTTTTTGACATCGTGTTCACTGATTCTTTAATTGCATATACCACCAAGTGCTCATCCTCTTATAATGCCACACCACCTCCATACCCATTAACCAGTTCCCTCTTTATGGCATGTCTTATCTTCCTATAACCCTCAGCTTGGTCCCCAAAATCCTGAGTCTCTTCTGGTGCATCTCCTTGTCTGACTTCTTCTCCTTCCGTTTTCCCCTACTACTACTCTTGTCCATGGTATTCCTCATGGGCCACATATGAGTGAAACCATAGGATATTTCCCTTGGTCTGCTTGCATTTTCATTTGGAAATCATTTTCTTTATCGTCATCTTCAAAATCATCTTTATCCACTAGCCCTTAAAAGGGTACCACGGCTCCTTCCACAGTGATGCCAGTAGGGGCATGGCAGGCCATGGACGTTGGCCGTTCATTTTCATCTGAATAAAGAGAGTTGCTCAACATGGCTCTCCCCATGACTGTGGCATGTAGCCGTGACTAATGATGACAAGGAGTGCTGACCAGGGCTCTCTCTTTAGGGGTAGCGATAATTCAGAATTTCACTCTCCATGAAGCCTTTGCAAAGGTGTTTAAGGTAATGTCAGGCAGAGAAAGACTTCATCCCTTGGGACTGGTGTTTCAGTTCACTAGTAGGTAAGGACACGGACAGCATGGCACATCCCTGCCCTGGCCATTTACCTCAAAGTTTGACTTTCCTTCCCTTTTTACTTCCCTCACCTTCCAAGCTGAACAAGCACCAAAGGCAGACTTCACACCCGGGAAACCATACGGAACAGAAGCTAAGAATGGACCCTCTCACCCAAGGTTATCAAACCTCTCAGAGAACAAATGTTAGCCAAGAGGCATCGCTGTTGATAGAGATCTCTAGACATTGCAGTGGAAATAGGAACACCTTGCTCTCTCTGGAGAAATATGGGTCTAAAGAATGGTAGACAGAACATCATTTTCTTTTCTCTTTGTATAGAAAGTGGAAGTGGGAAAGAATGAGAAAAGACCCCCTGAGCTCATGATCAGGCTAACAGGGCTCCTTCTTGTTCCTTCCCAGGTCTTCCTACTTAAAGCCATAGGACTCATATGCCATGAGAATGGGATTGCTGCTTCAGTGAAGTCAGCATCTGTGATGTCACAAAGCTCTGAGTTCCTAGCAACCACTCCTCACCAAACCACGCCTCATCATTTCACCTGGCAGTGAAGTTTGGTGTGTATCAAAATCACTCCAAACCATTAGAGCTGCCTGGATATTTCAACAAGGCTGCGTGTGAAGCAATTTGGGGTCACCTTCTCCATGGCCGAATTTGTAGTCTTTGGCCGTGACTGTCACCACCACCCCTCTGGACTCCTGAGAAGGGCAAGAATCCACAATTCCATCAACCCACGTAAGTCAAGAAAAAGTCAGGAGTACAGGCAGCCTCACCCGGGCTCTCCAAGCCATACACCTGTTCATGTTCCTCACACCCTATCAGGATGCTTCTGACCAGGAAATGCACCCCCGCCCTCCAAGGAAAGCTCCGAGTTAACACTCATAACCATACCAAAGACTTATCTGGAGTCTTCAAATTGAGGACACGAGTTCTTCTTGCGTCTCCAGAAATCGTGCCATAAATGCCTCCCCATTTTCCCAGCTGACCAAACATTAAAGGCAGACCAACACCCTAGAAGCTTAGACCCAGGACAGACTTATTTCTTTGGTGCTCAGAGGATCAAGCACGGAGCAGGTTGGAAGAGAACCAATCCCAATGGGAAGCCCCCTGAAAAGGCTTTCGGGCCAGACAGGAATACAACATGAATCTACAAATGGTGTCTGTCTTTTCTGCATTTGAAACGCACCTTCTTTTATCTACACTGAAGATAATTTCTTTAGGAAGAAGGGCTCATGGAGTGCCCACGGGCTTGCACTTGAGAGAGTCTCAGCTGTGTGTAACATGCCCTATGGGGTTGTGTTGTGGTTTTCCACTCTCCTGTGTGCTCGTCCTCTGCAGAGGCTCTCCTTGCCTTCCATTCAGAGTGTGTGGGGCCTGGGCCAAATATGGTGAGGTTAAGCTTCGTGGGTCTGGTGTGCCTGGTAAATGTGACTTTCAACCCACTCTACAAATCTTAAGGCCTGCTTAATTCTGTGGACAGGAGAGAGGATGCAGGCAGGGCTTCTTGGAGTCCCCTGCAGGATTTTCTGTTCTCCTGGGACTAAGCAACGTGGCCTGAAGGAGGAAGTCCCAACAGTGTTCCAGGTTTGGGAATCCGTGATTGCAGGTTGGGCAGCTAATGTCCTCAGTGTCCTGCCTGTGGCCACTTCTCAGTCGTGATGCTGGCGGTCGTAGAGCCCAGGTATCTTTGGCGCCCATTGAGGCATCTCCACCCACATTGCCCATCACCAATGCACACAAAGGAATAATAATCTTACCACGGTGTCATCAGGTATTGTCTCTGATCATGGTTTCCTGGCTGTCTACACCTGTTTGCTTGCTGGGGTCCTCTCCAGGAGATACACAGTGTTCTCTGGAGTCTATGTCTGCAAATCATGCTGATCTGGAATCCCCGGTCCTCAAGACCTTGGGTTGCAAGAACTCGTGTCATTCAGACACTCTCCATTTCTCCGCCAACAGCTATGCTTCAACATTCAAATTGTGGGTTCTACGTGTGCTTCACTCCCCTGGGCATTTGTCTTTGGCCATGGCACACTGCCCTCTGATGCACCGACCGTCCATTTCTCCCATAAGCTCGGTCTACAGACTTCTCCTATGGTCTCTGTGACTTCTTCTCTCTTTCTCTCTGGATGTGATTTCTAGGCTTCAGGTCCATTTATGCCATGTTTCCATTGATGTGGTCATCTTCTGGTTGTGCTGATGGCTGAAGACAATCCTGAGCTCGCAGACAATTCTATCGTCTCACAGTCTTCCAGATGCACTTGTTCCCTTATGGAGCAATAAGTAAGAAGGCATGCCTGTTCCTTTTGACATGTGGCAGAAAGGGAGAGAGCATTGGGCCGTGTCATATCTGTCATTCACAGAAAGACAAAGACCAAAGGATTTCACTCACTCATGGAATTAAATAAGCATGTGAAAAAGCAAGAAAAAGGGACAAGGAAGATAGACTCTAACCAGGGACACACAATTTGGTGTTTTTTTTTCAGGCAGGCTAGTCAGAGACTGCCGTTCTAAAAGTGGATCAAATGGTACATTCAATGCAGGAAATGTGGCCGAACGGGATGTAACATGAGTTTCCACTGTGTTTGATGGTGAATTGTGATCTGGAAAAGAGCAGGTTCATATCTCCTAGAATATCATTTTTAGCATTTTGTGAAACACACACACACACACACACACACAAACACACACACACACACACACACACACACACACACACACACACTCTTAAAAGTGTCCCACAGAATTCAGGGTGCAAGGGAAGAATAGCACTCAAGGAAGCAAAATTCATAGAATATTCCATAAAATAAAAAAGCTTAGAGAATCATAGCAACAAACTGTCAAAACTGTATAAGTTAACTCCATATCTATCAAGAATTAATTAATTAACTAACTAACTAATTAATTCATTAACCAACCTTCCCCAAAAGACCCCTACAAACAAGTACGCCAGCAAATCCAATACCGGAGAGAAAAGGATAAATTCCAAGACACATATGCACTACCATGGCAAGATCATGAGTCAGACACAATGACGTCTCCCGGAATGACTTTTGAAGCAGCTTTTGAGGCTTTAGAAGCAGTCCTCAAACATCTCCCAACAAACAGAAAGCCAGGATCTAATCAAGTCCCTGGTCCACAAATTGAGACATTTAATGGTAGTGTCAGCTTTTCTCATCTATTCATAAATGTAGGAAGAGGGAAGACTTTAATTTACAACATCCAACGACCGAAATCACATAAGGAACTTATAGGAAACCAATTCCATACAATTTTTATCAGTAAGATAATAAAGCTAGAATTCATTTCTCTTCTCTTTCTTTCTTCATCTCCACGTGAAACGACCAGTTCTGCTTTCTATTCATTATATTTTCTTATATTCTGCAAGCCAGCCTTTCATCCATCCTACGTTTTTTGACATCGTGTTCACTGATTCTTTAATTGCATATACCACCAAGTGCTCATCCTCTTATAATGCCACACCACCTCCATACCCATTAACCAGTTCCCTCTTTATGGCATGTCTTATCTTCCTATAACCCTCAGCTTGGTCCCCAAAATCCTGAGTCTCTTCTGGTGCATCTCCTTGTCTGACTTCTTCTCCTTCCGTTTTCCCCTACTACTACTCTTGTCCATGGTATTCCTCATGGGCCACATATGAGTGAAACCATAGGATATTTCCCTTGGTCTGCTTGCATTTTCATTTGGAAATCATTTTCTTTATCGTCATCTTCAAAATCATCTTTATCCACTAGCCCTTAAAAGGGTACCACGGCTCCTTCCACAGTGATGCCAGTAGGGGCATGGCAGGCCATGGACGTTGGCCGTTCATTTTCATCTGAATAAAGAGAGTTGCTCAACATGGCTCTCCCCATGACTGTGGCATGTAGCCGTGACTAATGATGACAAGGAGTGCTGACCAGGGCTCTCTCTTTAGGGGTAGCGATAATTCAGAATTTCACTCTCCATGAAGCCTTTGCAAAGGTGTTTAAGGTAATGTCAGGCAGAGAAAGACTTCATCCCTTGGGACTGGTGTTTCAGTTCACTAGTAGGTAAGGACACGGACAGCATGGCACATCCCTGCCCTGGCCATTTACCTCAAAGTTTGACTTTCCTTCCCTTTTTACTTCCCTCACCTTCCAAGCTGAACAAGCACCAAAGGCAGACTTCACACCCGGGAAACCATACGGAACAGAAGCTAAGAATGGACCCTCTCACCCAAGGTTATCAAACCTCTCAGAGAACAAATGTTAGCCAAGTGGCATCGCTGTTGATAGAGATCTCTAGACATTGCAGTGGAAATAGGAACACCTTGCTCTCTCTGGAGAAATATGGGTCTAAAGAATGGTAGACAGAACATCATTTTCTTTTCTCTTTGTATAGAAAGTGGAAGTGGGAAAGAATGAGAAAAGACCCCCTGAGCTCATGATCAGGCTAACAGGGCTCCTTCTTGTTCCTTCCCAGGTCTTCCTACTTAAAGCCATAGGACTCATATGTCATGAGAATGGGATTGCTGCTTCAGTGAAGTCAGCATCTGTGATGTCACAAAGCTCTGAGTTCCTAGCAACCACTCCTCACCAAACCACGCCTCATCATTTCACCTGGCAGTGAAGTTTGGTGTGTATCAAAATCACTCCAAACCATTAGAGCTGCCTGGATATTTCAACAAGGCAGCGTGTGAAGCAATTTGGGGTCACCTTCTCCATGGCCGAATTTGTAGTCTTTGGCCGTGACTGTCACCACCACCCCTCTGGACTCCTGAGAAGGGCAAGAATCCACAATTCCATCAACCCACGTAAGTCAAGAAAAAGTCAGGAGTACAGGCAGCCTCACCCGGGCTCTCCAAGCCATACACCTGTTCATGTTCCTCACACCCTATCAGGATGCTTCTGACCAGGAAATGCACCCCCGCCCTCCAAGGAAAGCTCCGAGTTAACACTCATAACCATACCAAAGACTTATCTGGAGTCTTCAAATTGAGGACACGAGTTCTTCTTGCGTCTCCAGAAATCGTGCCATAAATGCCTCCCCATTTTCCCAGCTGACCAAACATTAAAGGCAGACCAACACCCTAGAAGCTTAGACCCAGGACAGACTTATTTCTTTGGTGCTCAGAGGATCAAGCACGGAGCAGGTTGGAAGAGAACCAATCCCAATGGGAAGCCCCCTGAAAAGGCTTTCGGGCCAGACAGGAATACAACATGAATCTACAAATGGTGTCTGTCTTTTCTGCATTTGAAACGCACCTTCTTTTATCTACACTGAAGATAATTTCTTTAGGAAGAAGGGCTCATGGAGTGCCCACGGGCTTGCACTTGAGAGAGTCTCAGCTGTGTGTAACATGCCCTATGGGGTTGTGTTGTGGTTTTCCACTCTCCTGTGTGCTCGTCCTCTGCAGAGGCTCTCCTTGCCTTCCATTCAGAGTGTGTGGGGCCTGGGCCAAATATGGTGAGGTTAAGCTTCGTGGGTCTGGTGTGCCTGGTAAATGTGACTTTCAACCCACTCTACAAATCTTAAGGCCTGCTTAATTCTGTGGACAGGAGAGAGGATGCAGGCAGGGCTTCTTGGAGTCCCCTGCAGGATTTTCTGTTCTCCTGGGACTAAGCAACGTGGCCTGAAGGAGGAAGTCCCAACAGTGTTCCAGGTTTGGGAATCCGTGATTGCAGGTTGGGCAGCTAATGTCCTCAGTGTCCTGCCTGTGGCCACTTCTCAGTCGTGATGCTGGCGGTCGTAGAGCCCAGGTATCTTTGGCGCCCATTGAGGCATCTCCACCCACATTGCCCATCACCAATGCACACAAAGGAATAATAATCTTACCACGGTGTCATCAGGTATTGTCTCTGATCATGGTTTCCTGGCTGTCTACACCTGTTTGCTTGCTGGGGTCCTCTCCAGGAGATACACAGTGTTCTCTGGAGTCTATGTCTGCAAATCATGCTGATCTGGAATCCCCGGTCCTCAAGACCTTGGGTTGCAAGAACTCGTGTCATTCAGACACTCTCCATTTCTCCGCCAACAGCTATGCTTCAACATTCAAATTGTGGGTTCTACGTGTGCTTCACTCCCCTGGGCATTTGTCTTTGGCCATGGCACACTGCCCTCTGATGCACCGACCGTCCATTTCTCCCATAAGCTCGGTCTACAGACTTCTCCTATGGTCTCTGTGACTTCTTCTCTCTTTCTCTCTGGATGTGATTTCTAGGCTTCAGGTCCATTTATGCCATGTTTCCATTGATGTGGTCATCTTCTGGTTGTGCTGATGGCTGAAGACAATCCTGAGCTCGCAGACAATTCTATCGTCTCACAGTCTTCCAGATGCACTTGTTCCCTTATGGAGCAATAAGTAAGAAGGCATGCCTGTTCCTTTTGACATGTGGCAGAAAGGGAGAGAGCATTGGGCCGTGTCATATCTGTCATTCACAGAAAGACAAAGACCAAAGGATTTCACTCACTCATGGAATTAAATAAGCATGTGAAAAAGCAAGAAAAAGGGACAAGGAAGATAGACTCTAACCAGGGACACACAATTTGGTGTTTTTTTTTCAGGCAGGCTAGTCAGAGACTGCCGTTCTAAAAGTGGATCAAATGGTACATTCAATGCAGGAAATGTGGCCGAACGGGATGTAACATGAGTTTCCACTGTGTTTGATGGTGAATTGTGATCTGGAAAAGAGCAGGTTCATATCTCCTAGAATATCATTTTTAGCATTTTGTGAAACACACACACACACACACACACACAAACACACACATACACACACACACACACACACACACACACACTCTTAAAAGTGTCCCACAGAATTCAGGGTGCAAGGGAAGAATAGCACTCAAGGAAGCAAAATTCATAGAATATTCCATAAAATAAAAAAGCTTAGAGAATCATAGCAACAAACTGTCAAAACTGTATAAGTTAACTCCATATCTATCAAGAATTAATTAATTAACTAACTAACTAATTAATTCATTAACCAACCTTCCCCAAAAGACCCCTACAAACAAGTACGCCAGCAAATCCAATACCGGAGAGAAAAGGATAAATTCCAAGACACATATGCACTACCATGGCAAGATCATGAGTCAGACACAATGACGTCTCCCGGAATGACTTTTGAAGCAGCTTTTGAGGCTTTAGAAGCAGTCCTCAAACATCTCCCAACAAACAGAAATCCAGGATCTAATCAAGTCCCTGGTCCACAAATTGAGACATTTAATGGTAGTGTCAGCTTTTCTCATCTATTCATAAATGTAGGAAGAGGGAAGACTTTAATTTACAACGTCCAACGACCGAAATCACATAAGGAACTTATAGGAAACCAATTCCATACAATTTTTATCAGTAAGATAATAAAGCTAGAATTCATTTCTCTTCTCTTTCTTTCTTCATCTCCACGTGAAACGACCAGTTCTGCTTTCTATTCATTATATTTTCTTATATTCTGCAAGCCAGCCTTTCATCCATCCTACGTTTTTTGACATCGTGTTCACTGATTCTTTAATTGCATATACCACCAAGTGCTCATCCTCTTATAATGCCACACCACCTCCATACCCATTAACCAGTTCCCTCTTTATGGCATGTCTTATCTTCCTATAACCCTCAGCTTGGTCCCCAAAATCCTGAGTCTCTTCTGGTGCATCTCCTTGTCTGACTTCTTCTCCTTCCGTTTTCCCCTACTACTACTCTTGTCCATGGTATTCCTCATGGGCCACATATGAGTGAAACCATAGGATATTTCCCTTGGTCTGCTTGCATTTTCATTTGGAAATCATTTTCTTTATCGTCATCTTCAAAATCATCTTTATCCACTAGCCCTTAAAAGGGTACCACGGCTCCTTCCACAGTGATGCCAGTAGGGGCATGGCAGGCCATGGACGTTGGCCGTTCATTTTCATCTGAATAAAGAGAGTTGCTCAACATGGCTCTCCCCATGACTGTGGCATGTAGCCGTGACTAATGATGACAAGGAGTGCTGACCAGGGCTCTCTCTTTAGGGGTAGCGATAATTCAGAATTTCACTCTCCATGAAGCCTTTGCAAAGGTGTTTAAGGTAATGTCAGGCAGAGAAAGACTTCATCCCTTGGGACTGGTGTTTCAGTTCACTAGTAGGTAAGGACACGGACAGCATGGCACATCCCTGCCCTGGCCATTTACCTCAAAGTTTGACTTTCCTTCCCTTTTTACTTCCCTCACCTTCCAAGCTGAACAAGCACCAAAGGCAGACTTCACACCCGGGAAACCATACGGAACAGAAGCTAAGAATGGACCTCTCACCCAAGGTTATCAAACCTCTCAGAGAACAAATGTTAGCCAAGAGGCATCGCTGTTGATAGAGATCTCTAGACATTGCAGTGGAAATAGGAACACCTTGCTCTCTCTGGAGAAATATGGGTCTAAAGAATGGTAGACAGAACATCATTTTCTTTTCTCTTTGTATAGAAAGTGGAAGTGGGAAAGAATGAGAAAAGACCCCCTGAGCTCATGATCAGGCTAACAGGGCTCCTTCTTGTTCCTTCCCAGGTCTTCCTACTTAAAGCCATAGGACTCATATGTCATGAGAATGGGATTGCTGCTTCAGTGAAGTCAGCATCTGTGATGTCACAAAGCTCTGAGTTCCTAGCAACCACTCCTCACCAAACCACGCCTCATCATTTCACCTGGCAGTGAAGTTTGGTGTGTATCAAAATCACTCCAAACCATTAGAGCTGCCTGGATATTTCAACAAGGCAGCGTGTGAAGCAATTTGGGGTCACCTTCTCCATGGCCGAATTTGTAGTCTTTGGCCGTGACTGTCACCACCACCCCTCTGGACTCCTGAGAAGGGCAAGAATCCACAATTCCATCAACCCACGTAAGTCAAGAAAAAGTCAGGAGTACAGGCAGCCTCACCCGGGCTCTCCAAGCCATACACCTGTTCATGTTCCTCACACCCTATCAGGATGCTTCTGACCAGGAAATGCACCCCCGCCCTCCAAGGAAAGCTCCGAGTTAACACTCATAACCATACCAAAGACTTATCTGGAGTCTTCAAATTGAGGACACGAGTTCTTCTTGCGTCTCCAGAAATCGTGCCATAAATGCCTCCCCATTTTCCCAGCTGACCAAACATTAAAGGCAGACCAACACCCTAGAAGCTTAGACCCAGGACAGACTTATTTCTTTGGTGCTCAGAGGATCAAGCACGGAGCAGGTTGGAAGAGAACCAATCCCAATGGGAAGCCCCCTGAAAAGGCTTTCGGGCCAGACAGGAATACAACATGAATCTACAAATGGTGTCTGTCTTTTCTGCATTTGAAACGCACCTTCTTTTATCTACACTGAAGATAATTTCTTTAGGAAGAAGGGCTCATGGAGTGCCCACGGGCTTGCACTTGAGAGAGTCTCAGCTGTGTGTAACATGCCCTATGGGGTTGTGTTGTGGTTTTCCACTCTCCTGTGTGCTCGTCCTCTGCAGAGGCTCTCCTTGCCTTCCATTCAGAGTGTGTGGGGCCTGGGCCAAATATGGTGAGGTTAAGCTTCGTGGGTCTGGTGTGCCTGGTAAATGTGACTTTCAACCCACTCTACAAATCTTAAGGCCTGCTTAATTCTGTGGACAGGAGAGAGGATGCAGGCAGGGCTTCTTGGAGTCCCCTGCAGGATTTTCTGTTCTCCTGGGACTAAGCAACGTGGCCTGAAGGAGGAAGTCCCAACAGTGTTCCAGGTTTGGGAATCCGTGATTGCAGGTTGGGCAGCTAATGTCCTCAGTGTCCTGCCTGTGGCCACTTCTCAGTCGTGATGCTGGCGGTCGTAGAGCCCAGGTATCTTTGGCGCCCATTGAGGCATCTCCACCCACATTGCCCATCACCAATGCACACAAAGGAATAATAATCTTACCACGGTGTCATCAGGTATTGTCTCTGATCATGGTTTCCTGGCTGTCTACACCTGTTTGCTTGCTGGGGTCCTCTCCAGGAGATACACAGTGTTCTCTGGAGTCTATGTCTGCAAATCATGCTGATCTGGAATCCCCGGTCCTCAAGACCTTGGGTTGCAAGAACTCGTGTCATTCAGACACTCTCCATTTCTCCGCCAACAGCTATGCTTCAACATTCAAATTGTGGGTTCTACGTGTGCTTCACTCCCCTGGGCATTTGTCTTTGGCCATGGCACACTGCCCTCTGATGCACCGACCGTCCATTTCTCCCATAAGCTCGGTCTACAGACTTCTCCTATGGTCTCTGTGACTTCTTCTCTCTTTCTCTCTGGATGTGATTTCTAGGCTTCAGGTCCATTTATGCCATGTTTCCATTGATGTGGTCATCTTCTGGTTGTGCTGATGGCTGAAGACAATCCTGAGCTCGCAGACAATTCTATCGTCTCACAGTCTTCCAGATGCACTTGTTCCCTTATGGAGCAATAAGTAAGAAGGCATGCCTGTTCCTTTTGACATGTGGCAGAAAGGGAGAGAGCATTGGGCCGTGTCATATCTGTCATTCACAGAAAGACAAAGACCAAAGGATTTCACTCACTCATGGAATTAAATAAGCATGTGAAAAAGCAAGAAAAAGGGACAAGGAAGATAGACTCTAACCAGGGACACACAATTTGGTGTTTTTTTTTCAGGCAGGCTAGTCAGAGACTGCCGTTCTAAAAGTGGATCAAATGGTACATTCAATGCAGGAAATGTGGCCGAACGGGATGTAACATGAGTTTCCACTGTGTTTGATGGTGAATTGTGATCTGGAAAAGAGCAGGTTCATATCTCCTAGAATATCATTTTTAGCATTTTGTGAAACACACACACACACACACACACACAAACACACACATACACACACACACACACACACACACACACACACACACACTCTGAAAAGTGTCCCACAGAATTCAGGGTGCAAGGGAAGAATAGCACTCAAGGAAGCAAAATTCATAGAATATTCCATAAAATAAAAAAGCTTAGAGAATCATAGCAACAAACTGTCAAAACTGTATAAGTTAACTCCATATCTATCAAGAATTAATTAATTAACTAACTAACTAATTAATTCATTAACCAACCTTCCCCAAAAGACCCCTACAAACAAGTACGCCAGCAAATCCAATACCGGAGAGAAAAGGATAAATTCCAAGACACATATGCACTACCATGGCAAGATCATGAGTCAGACATAATGACGTCTCCCGGAATGACTTTTGAAGCAGCTTTTGAGGCTTTAGAAGCAGTCCTCAAACATCTCCCAATAAACAGAAAGCCAGGATCTAATCAAGTCCCTGGTCCACAAATTGAGACATTTAATGGTAGTGTCAGCTTTTCTCATCTATTCATAAATGTAGGAAGAGGGAAGACTTTAATTTACAACGTCCAAAGACCGAAATCACATAAGGAACTTATAGGAAACCAATTCCATACAATTTTTATCAGTAAGATAATAAAGCTAGAATTCATTTCTCTTCTCTTTCTTTCTTCATCTCCACGTGAAACGACCAGTTCTGCTTTCTATTCATTATATTTTCTTATATTCTGCAAGCCAGCCTTTCATCCATCCTACGTTTTTTGACATCGTGTTCACTGATTCTTTAATTGCATATACCACCAAGTGCTCATCCTCTTATAATGCCACACCACCTCCATACCCATTAACCAGTTCCCTCTTTATGGCATGTCTTATCTTCCTATAACCCTCAGCTTGGTCCCCAAAATCCTGAGTCTCTTCTGGTGCATCTCCTTGTCTGACTTCTTCTCCTTCCGTTTTCCCCTACTACTACTCTTGTCCATGGTATTCCTCATGGGCCACATATGAGTGAAACCATAGGATATTTCCCTTGGTCTGCTTGCATTTTCATTTGGAAATCATTTTCTTTATCGTCATCTTCAAAATCATCTTTATCCACTAGCCCTTAAAAGGGTACCACGGCTCCTTCCACAGTGATGCCAGTAGGGGCATGGCAGGCCATGGACGTTGGCCGTTCATTTTCATCTGAATAAAGAGAGTTGCTCAACATGGCTCTCCCCATGACTGTGGCATGTAGCCGTGACTAATGATGACAAGGAGTGCTGACCAGGGCTCTCTCTTTAGGGGTAGCGATAATTCAGAATTTCACTCTCCATGAAGCCTTTGCAAAGGTGTTTAAGGTAATGTCAGGCAGAGAAAGACTTCATCCCTTGGGACTGGTGTTTCAGTTCACTAGTAGGTAAGGACACGGACAGCATGGCACATCCCTGCCCTGGCCATTTACCTCAAAGTTTGACTTTCCTTCCCTTTTTACTTCCCTCACCTTCCAAGCTGAACAAGCACCAAAGGCAGACTTCACACCCGGGAAACCATACGGAACAGAAGCTAAGAATGGACCCTCTCACCCAAGGTTATCAAACCTCTCAGAGAACAAATGTTAGCCAAGAGGCATCGCTGTTGATAGAGATCTCTAGACATTGCAGTGGAAATAGGAACACCTTGCTCTCTCTGGAGAAATATGGGTCTAAAGAATGGTAGACAGAACATCATTTTCTTTTCTCTTTGTATAGAAAGTGGAAGTGGGAAAGAATGAGAAAAGACCCCCTGAGCTCATGATCAGGCTAACAGGGCTCCTTCTTGTTCCTTCCCAGGTCTTCCTACTTAAAGCCATAGGACTCATATGTCATGAGAATGGGATTGCTGCTTCAGTGAAGTCAGCATCTGTGATGTCACAAAGCTCTGAGTTCCTAGCAACCACTCCTCACCAAACCACGCCTCATCATTTCACCTGGCAGTGAAGTTTGGTGTGTATCAAAATCACTCCAAACCATTAGAGCTGCCTGGATATTTCAACAAGGCAGCGTGTGAAGCAATTTGGGGTCACCTTCTCCATGGCCGAATTTGTAGTCTTTGGCCGTGACTGTCACCACCACCCCTCTGGACTCCTGAGAAGGGCAAGAATCCACAATTCCATCAACCCACGTAAGTCAAGAAAAAGTCAGGAGTACAGGCAGCCTCACCCGGGCTCTCCAAGCCATACACCTGTTCATGTTCCTCACACCCTATCAGGATGCTTCTGACCAGGAAATGCACCCCCGCCCTCCAAGGAAAGCTCCGAGTTAACACTCATAACCATACCAAAGACTTATCTGGAGTCTTCAAATTGAGGACACGAGTTCTTCTTGCGTCTCCAGAAATCGTGCCATAAATGCCTCCCCATTTTCCCAGCTGACCAAACATTAAAGGCAGACCAACACCCTAGAAGCTTAGACCCAGGACAGACTTATTTCTTTGGTGCTCAGAGGATCAAGCACGGAGCAGGTTGGAAGAGAACCAATCCCAATGGGAAGCCCCCTGAAAAGGCTTTCGGGCCAGACAGGAATACAACATGAATCTACAAATGGTGTCTGTCTTTTCTGCATTTGAAACGCACCTTCTTTTATCTACACTGAAGATAATTTCTTTAGGAAGAAGGGCTCATGGAGTGCCCACGGGCTTGCACTTGAGAGAGTCTCAGCTGTGTGTAACATGCCCTATGGGGTTGTGTTGTGGTTTTCCACTCTCCTGTGTGCTCGTCCTCTGCAGAGGCTCTCCTTGCCTTCCATTCAGAGTGTGTGGGGCCTGGGCCAAATATGGTGAGGTTAAGCTTCGTGGGTCTGGTGTGCCTGGTAAATGTGACTTTCAACCCACTCTACAAATCTTAAGGCCTGCTTAATTCTGTGGACAGGAAAGAGGATGCAGGCAGGGCTTCTTGGAGTCCCCTGCAGGATTTTCTGTTCTTCTGGGACTAAGCAACGTGGCCTGAAGGAGGAAGTCCCAACAGTGTTCCAGGTTTGGGAATCCGTGATTGCAGGTTGGGCAGCTAATGTCCTCAGTGTCCTGCCTGTGGCCACTTCTCAGTCGTGATGCTGGCGGTCGTAGAGCCCAGGTATCTTTGGCGCCCATTGAGGCATCTCCACCCACATTGCCCATCACCAATGCACACAAAGGAATAATAATCTTACCACGGTGTCATCAGGTATTGTCTCTGATCATGGTTTCCTGGCTGTCTACACCTGTTTGCTTGCTGGGGTCCTCTCCAGGAGATACACAGTGTTCTCTGGAGTCTATGTCCGCAAATCATGCTGATCTGGAATCCCCGGGCCTCAAGTCCTTGGGTTGCAAGAACTCGTGTCATTCAGACACTCTCCATTTCTCCGCCAACAGCTATGGTTCAACATTCAAATTGTGGGTTCTACGTGTGCTTCACTCCCCTGGGCCTTTGCCTTTGTCCATGGCTTCCTGCCCTCTGATGCACCAACCGTCCAGTTTTCCATAAGCTTGGTCTACACACTTCTCCTATGGTCTCTGTGACTTCTTCTCTCTTTCGCTCTGGAATATGATTTCTAGGCTTCAGGTCCATTTATGCCATGTTTCCATTGATGTGGTCATCTTCTGGTTGTGCTGATGGCTGAAGACAAGCCTGAGCTTTCAGACAATTCTATCCTCTCACGGTCTTCCAGATGAACTGCGTTCCCTTATGGAGCAATAAGTAAGAAGGCATGCTTGTTCCTTGTTACAGTTGGTAGAACGGGAGAGAGCATTGGGCCATATCATATCTTTCAGTCACAGAAAGACAAACACCATACGATTTAATTCACTCATGGAAGTAAAGAAACATATGAAAAAGCAACATAAATGTACAGGCAATGAGACTCTAAACAGGGACACAAAATTTGGTGTTTTTTCCAGACAGGCCAGTCAGAATCTGCGTATCTAAAAGTGCATCAAATTGGAAATTCCATGCAGGAATTTGGCCGAATGGGGTGCAACGTGATTTTCCACTGTGTTTGAAGGTGAATTGTGTTCTGCAATAGAGCAGCTTCATACCTCTTAAAATATCATTTTCAGCTTTTTGTGAGACACACACACACACACACACACACACACACACACACATACACACACCCCACACAATTAAAAGGGTCCCACAGAAGTTAGGGAGCAAGTGAGGTATAGAACTCATTGAAAGAAAATTTAGAGAATATAACATAAAAAAAGCAAAGCTTAGAGATTGAAAGTAACAACCCGTCCAAATTGGATAAGTTAACTCCTTTCCTATCAAGATTTAATTAACTAATTAAACTACCTTACCTAAAATACCCCTCCAACCAAGTATGCCAGCAAATCCAATACCGGAGAGACAAGTATAAATTCCAAGACACTTATGCACTACCATGACAAGATCATGAGTCATCCATATCTGACGTCTCGGGTAATGACTTTTGAAGCATCTTTGGAAGCTTTTGAAGCAGTCCTCAAATATCTCCCAACACACAGAAAGCCATGTTCAAATCAATCCCCTGGTCCACAAATTGAGACATTTAATGGTAATGTCGGCTTTTCTCATCTATTCCCAAAATGAAGGAAGAGGTAAGACTCTAATTTACAATGTCCAAAGACCCATTTCACATAAGGACCTAATAAGAACCAATTGCAAAGAATTTTAATCAGTAAGATAATAAAACTAGAATTCATTTCTCATCTCTTTCTTTCTTCACCAACATGTGAAACGGCCTGTTTTGCTTTCTCTTCACTATTTTTTCTTATATTCGGCAAACAAGTCTTTCATCCATCTGATGTTTTTTGACATAGTGTTCCCTGATTCTTTGATTGCATATACCACCACGTGCTCATCCTCATATAATGCCACACCAACTCACTACCCATTAACCAGTTCCCTCTTTATGGCATGTCCTATCCTCCTGTAACCCCCAGATTGGTCCCCAGAGCCTGAGTCTCTCCTGGTAGGTCTCCCTGTCTGAATTCTTCTCCTTTCATTTTCCCTTACTAATACTCATGTCCATGTTATTCCTCATGGGCTACAAATGAGTGAAGCCATAGGATATTTCGCTTGGTCTGCTTGCATTTTCATTTGGAGATCATCTTCTTTATCATCATCTTCATAATCATCTTTATCCACTAGCCCCATAAAAGGGTATCTCTGCTACTTCCACAGTGATACTAGAGTGGGCATGGCAGACCATCGATGTTGGCTGTTAATTTTCATCTGAATAAAGAGCGTTGCTCAACATGGTCTCCCCATGACTATGGCATGTAACATTAACAAATAATGACAAGGAGTGCTGACCAGGGCTCTTTCTTTAGGGGTAGCGATCATGCAGAGTTTCACTCTCCATGAAGAATTTGCAATGGTGTTTAAGGTAATGTCAGGTAGACAGAGCCTTCATCCATTGGGACTGGATTTCAGGACACTATCAGATAAGGACACAGACAGCACAATTCATCCCTGCCCTCGCAATTTTCCTGGAATTATGACTTTCCTTCCCTTTTTTCCTTTCCTCACCTTAAAAGCTGACCGAGCACCAATGGCAGACCTTACACCCGAAAAAGCATTGTGAACAGAAGTTAAGAATGGACCCTCTCACCCAAGATTATCAAACCTCCCAGAGACTAAATGATAGCCAAGAGGACTCGCTGTTGATTGAGGTCTCTAGAAATTGCAGTGGAAATAGGAACACCTTGCTCTCCCTGGAGAAATGTTTTTCTAAAGATTGGTACACAGAACATCGTTTTCTTTTCTCTTTGTATAGAATGTCGAAGTGGGAAAGAAAGAGAAAAGACCACCTGAGTTCATGATCAAGCTAACAGGGCTCTTTCCTCTTCCTTCCCAGGCCTTTCTACTTAAAGCCATAGGACTCCTATGTTGAGAATGGGATTGCTGCTTCAGTGAACTCAGATTCTGTGACGTCAAAAAGCTCTAAGGTCGTATAAACCACACCTCACCAAACCATGCCTCATAACTTCACCTGGCTGCATAGTTCTGGTTCAGCCAGGAGTATCAAAATCATTCCAATCCGCTGGAGCCGCCTGGGTATTTCCCCAACACAGTGTGTGAAGCAATTTGGGGTCACCTTCTCCATGGCCGAATTTGTAGTCTTTGGCCGTGTTTGTCACCACCACCCCTCGGGACTCCTGAGAAGGGCAAGAATCCACAATTTCAAATTACCCACGTAAGGTCAAGAAAGAGTCAGGAGTACAAGCAGCCTCACACGGGGAACTCCAAGCCATACACATGTTCGTGGTCCTCACACCCTATCAGGATGCCTGTGACCAGGAAAAGCGCCACCCTCCCTCCGACGGAAGCTCAGAGTTAACACCCGCAACCATACCAAAGACCTGTCCATAGTCTTCAACAGTGAGGACACAAGTTCTTCTTGCATCTCCAATAATAGTGCAATAAATACCTCCCAAATTTCCCAGCTGACCAAACATGAAAGGCAGACCCTACACCCTAGAAGCTTAGGCCCAGCACGGACTCATCTGTTTGGAGCTCACAGGAGCAAGCACGGTGTATGCTGGAAGAGAACCAATCCCCATCTTAAGCCATCGGAAAAGGCTTTTGGGCCAGTTTCAGGAATACATAGTGAATCTACAAAAGGACTCTGTCTTCTCTGTATTCGATACGTGCATTCTGTTATCTACTCTGTAGATAATTTCTTTATGAAGAAGGGCTCATGGATTGCCCAAAGGCTGAGCATTGAGAGGGTCTCGGGTGTGTGTGACATGCCTTCTGTGGTTGTGTTGTGGCTGTGCATTCTCCTGTAGATTTATCCTCTGCAGAGGCTCTTCTTGCCTTCCATTCAGAGTGTTTGGTGTCTGGGCCAAACATGGTGTGCCTGTGAAACGTGACTTTCAATCCTCCCCACAAAACTTAAGGCCTGATTAATTCTGTGGGCAGGTGAGAGAATGTGGGCAGGGCTTTCTTCTAGTCCCCTGCAGGAATTTCTGTTCTCCTGGGACTAAGCAATGTGGCCTGAAGAAGGCAGTCCCAACAGTGTTCCAATTTTGGGAATCCGTGATTCCAGGTTGGGCAGCTAATATCCTCATCATCCTGCAGGTGGCCACATCCCAGTCTGGATGCTGGCAGTTGTAGAGCCCAAGTATCTTTTTTTTTTTCATTTTATATATTTTTTCAGCGTAGCAGTATTCATTGTTTTTGCACAACACCCAGTGGTCCATGCAAAACGTGCCCTCCCCATTACACACCACCTGTTCCGCCAACCTCCCATCCCTGACCCTTCAAAACCCTCAGGTTGTTTTTGAGAGTCCATAGTCTCTTATGGTTCGCCTCCCCTTCCAAATTTTTCTAAAATAAACATATAATGTATTTTTATCCCCAGGGGTACAGGTCTGTGAATCGCCAGGTTTACAAACTTCACAGCACTCATGATAGCACATACCCTCCCCAATGTCCATAGGCCCCTCCCCCTCTCCCAATCCCACCTCCCCCCAGCAACCCCCAGTTTGTTTTGTGAGATTAAGAGTCATTTATGGTTTGTCTCCCTCCCAATCCCATCTTGTTTCATTTATTCTTCTCCTATCCCCGTAACCCCCCACGTTGCTTCTCCATGTCCTCATATCAGGGAGATCATATGATAGTTGTCTTTCTCCGATTGACTTATTTCACTAAGCATGATACGCTCTAGTTCCATCCACATTGTCGCAAATGGCAAGATTTCATTTCTTTTGATGGCTGCATAGTATTTCATTGGGTATATATACCACATCTTTGTTATCCATTCATCTGTTGATGGACATCTAGGTTCTTTCCGTAGTTTGGCTATTGTAGACATTGCTGCTATAAACATTCGGGTACACGTGCCCCTTCGGATCACTATGTTTGTATCTTTAGGGTAAATACCCAGTAGTGCAATTTCTGGGTCATAGGGTAGTTCTATTTTCAACATTTTGAGGAACCTCCATGCTGTTTTCCAGAGTGGTTGCACCAGCTTGCATTCCCACCAACAGTGGAGGAGGGTTCCCCTTTCTCCGCATCCTCGCCTGCATCTGTCATTTCCTGACTTGTTAATTTTAGTCATTCTGACTGGTGTGAGGTGATATCTCATTGTGGTTTTGATTTGTATTTCCCTGATGCCGAGTGACGTGGAGCACTTTTTCATGTGTCTGTTGGCCATCTGGATGTCTTCTTTGCAGAAATGTCTGTTCATGTCCTCTGCCCATTTCTTGATTGGATTGTTTGTTCTTTGGGTGTTGAGTTTGCTAAGTTCCTTGTAGATTTTGGATACTAGCCCTTTATCTGATATGTCGTTTGCAAATATCTTCTCCCATTCTGTCAGTTGTCTTTTGGTTTTGTTAACTGCTTCCTTTGCTGTGCAAAAGCTTTTGATCTTGATGAAATCCCAATAGTTCATTTTTGCCCTTACTTCTCTTGCCTTTGCTGTTGTTCCTAGGAAGATGTTGCTACGGCTGAGGTCGAAGAGGTTGCTGCCAGCATTCTCCTCAAGGATTTTGATGGAATCCTTTCTCACATTAAGGTCCTTCATCCATTTGGAGTCTATTTTCGTGTGTGGTGTAAGGAAGTGGTCCAATTTCATTTTTCTGCATGTGGCTGTCCAATTTTCCCAGCACCATTTATTGAAGAGGCTGTCTTTTTTCCATTGGACATTATTTCCTGCTTTGTCGAAGATTAGTTGACCATAGAGTTGAGGGTCGATTTCTGGGCTCTCTATTCTGTTCCACTGGTCTATGTTTCTGTTTTTGTGCCAGTACCATGCTGTCTTGATGATGACAGCTTTGTAATAGAGCCTGAAGTCCGGAATTGTGATGCCACCAACTATGGCTTTCTTTTTCAATATTCCTTTGGCTATTCGAGGTCTTTTCTGGTCCCATATAAATTTTAGGATTATTTGTTCCATTTCTTTGAAAAAAATGGATGGTATTTTGATAGGGATTGCATTAAATGTGTAGAATGCGTTAGGTAGCATGGACATTTTCACAATATTTATTCTAACAATCCAGGAGCATGGAACATTTTTCCATTTGTTTGTGTCTTCCTTAATTTCTTTCATGAATACTTTATAATTTTCTGTGTAAAGATTCTTAGCCTCTTTGGTTAGGTTTATTCCTAGGTATCTTATAGTTTTGGGTGCAACTGTAAATGGGATTGACTCCTTAATTTCTCTTTCTTCTGTCTTGTTGTTGGTGTACAGAAATGCAACTGATTTCTGGGCATTGATTTTATATCCTGACACTTTACTGAATTCCTGTACAAGTTCTAGCAGTTTTGGAGTGGAGTCTTTTGGGTTTTCCACATATAGTATCATATCATCTGTGAAGAGTGATAGTTTGACTTCTTCTTTACCAACTTGGATGCCTTTAATTTCTTTTTGTTGTCTGATTGCTGAGGCTGGGACTTCTAGTACTATGTTGAATAGCAGTGTTGATAATGGACATCCCTGCCGTGTTCCTGACCTTAGCGGAAAAGCTTTCAGTTTTTCTCCATTGAGAATGATATTTGCGGTGGGTTTTTCATAGATGGCTTGGATAATATTGAGTTATGTGCCCTCTATCCCTACACTTTGAAGAGTTTTGTTCAGGAAGGGATGCTGTACTTTGTCAAATGCTTTTTCAGCATCTGTTGAGAGTATCATATGGTTCTTGTTCTTTCTTTTATTAATGTGTTGCATCACATTGATTTGCGGATGTTGAACCAACCCTGCAGCCCTGGAATAAATCCCACTTGATCATGGTGAATAATCCTTTTAATGTACTGTTGAATCCTATTGGCTAGCATTTTGGCGAGAATTTTTGCATCTGTGTTCATCAAGGATATTGGTCTGTAGTTCTCTTTTTTGGTGGGATCCTTGACTGGTTTTGGGATCAAGGTGATGCTGAGCCCAAGTATCTTTGGGGCCCATCGCGTCTTCTCCACCAACACTGCCCAACACGAATGCACACAAAGAAATAATAATCTTACCACGGAGTCAACAGGTATTGTCTCTGATCATGGTTTCTTGTCCGTCTGCACCTGGTTGCTTGCTGGTGTCCTCTCCAGGCGATACAGAATGTTCTCTGGAGTCTATGTCTGCAAAGCATGCTGGTATGGAATCCCTGGGCCTCAAGACCCTTGGGTTGCAAGTATTCATATCATTCAGACTCTCTCCTTTTTTCCGACAAATGCTATTGTTCAACATTCAAATTGTGGGTTCTAAGTGTGCTTCTCTCCCCTGGGCCTTGTCTTTGGCCATGGCTCCCTGCCCTCTGAAGCAACAAATGTCCAATTCTCCCATAAGACCTGTCTATACCCTTCTCCAATGGTCTCAGTTTCTTGATCTCTTTTTCACTGTGGAGTGTGATTTCTATGCCTCATGTCCATTTATGCCATGTTTACATTGATGTGGTGGTCCTTTGATTGTGTGATGTCTGAAGACAGGCCTGGAGCTCCCAGAATTTCTACCATCTCCGAGGGCTCCAAATGCACTGAGAACTCTTATAGAGCCATAAGCAAGAATGCATTCTTGCTCCTTGTGACATGTGGCAAAAAGGGAGAGAGCATTGGGCTGTGTCATATCTGTCAGTCACAGAAAGTCAATTACCATACGATTTCACTCACTCAGGGAACTAAAGACACATGTGAAAAAGCAAGAAAAAGGGACAGGCAATAGACTCGAACCAGGCACAGAAAATTAGGTGTTTGTTCCAGGCAGGCTTTTCAGAATCTGCTTTTCTAAAACTGGATCAAATGGGACATTCAATGCAAGAAATGTGGCGGAACGGGATGTAACGTTAATTTCCACTGTTTTTGAAGGTGAATTGTGATCTGGAATAGAGCACCTTCATATCTCTTAAAATATCATTTTTAGCATTTTGTGAAACACACACACACACACACACACACACACACACACACACACACACTTTAAAGAGTCCCACAGAAGTTACAGACCATGGGAATAATAGCACACATGGAAGCAACATTCGGAGTATATACCATAAAAAAACAAAAGCTGAGAGAATCAAAATAACAAACAGTCCAAACTAGATAAGTTAACTCCTTACCTATCATTAATTAATTAATTAATTAATTAATTAAACAACCTTATCTAAAATACCACTACACAAAACTCACAGCAAATCCAGTACTGGAGAGAAAAGGATAAATTCCAAGACATATACACACTACCAGGACAAGATCGTGAATCATACATATCTGACGTCTCAGGGAATGTCTTTTGAAACAGCCTTTGAGGCTTTTGAAGCAGTCCTCAAACATCTCCCAACACACAGAAAGCCAGATTGAAATCAATTATTTGGTCCACAATTTGAGACATTTAAGGGTAATGTTGGCTTTTCTCAATCTATTCCCAAAATGTAGGGAGAGGGAAGACTCTAATGTACAATGTCCAAAGACCCAATTCATATAAAGACTTTATCGGAAACAAATTGCTTACAATTTTAATCAGTAAGATAATAAAACTAGAATTCATTTCTCTTCTCATTCTTTCTTCATCTCCACGTGAAACGACATGTTTTGGTTTCTATTCACTATTTTTTCTTATATTCGGCAACTCAGGCTTTCATCCATCCTACGTTTTTTGACATAGTGTTCCCTGATTCTTTAATTGCATATACCACCAAGTGCTCATTCTCATATAATGCCACACCACCTCCATACCCATTAACCAGTTCCCTCTTTATGGCAGGTCTTATCCTCCTGTAACCCTCAGCTTGGTCCCCTAGTCCTGAGTCTCTCCTCGTTCATCTCCCTGTCTGAGTTGTTTTCTTTCCATTTTCCCTTACTACTACTCATGTCCATGGTATTCCTCATGGGCCACATATGAGTGAAGCCAAATGATATTTCCCTTGGTCTGCTTGCATTTTCATTTGGAAATCATCTTCTTTATCATCAACTTCATAATCATCTTTATCCACTAGCCCTTAAAATTGCATCTCGGTTTCTTCTAAATTTATAGTAGAGTGGGCATGGTAGGCTATACATGTTAGACATTCATTTTCATCTAAATAAAGAGAGTTGCTCAACATGCCTCTCCCCATGACTATGGCATGTAGCATTAACTAATGATGACAAGGGGTGTTGACCAGGGCACTTTCTTTAGGGGTAGCGATCATGCAGAGTTTCACTCTCCATGAAGCCTTTGCAATGTTGTTTAAGGTAATGTCAGGTAGACAGCCTTCATTCCTTAGGACTGGTGTTTCAGGACATTAGCAGATATGGTCACGGACAGCATATCGCATCCCTGCCTTGGCCATTTTCCTGGAATTGTGACTATCCTTCCCTTCTAGCTTCCCTCAACTTCCTAGTGATCAAGCACCAAAATGTGACCTTACAGCTGAGAAACCATAGGGAACAGAAGCTAAGAATGGACGCTCTCACCCAGAGACATCAAACCTCAGAGTCCTAATGGTAGCCAAGCGGCCTCTCTGTTGATTAAGATCTCTAGAAATTGCAGTGGAAATAGGAACACCTTGCTCTCTCTGGAGAAATGTTAGTCTAAAGAATGGTATACAGAGCATCATTTTCTTTTCTCTTTGTATAGAAAGTGGAAGTGGGAAAGAAACAGAAAAGACCACCTGAGTTCATGATCAGGATAACAGGTTTGTTTATTGTTCCTTCCCAGGTCTTTCTACTTAAAGCCATAGGACTCATATGTCGTGAGAATGGGATTGCTGGTTCAGTGAAGTCACTTTCTGTGACGTCACAAATTTCTGAGAACCTACCAAACACTCCTAGCCAAACCACGCCTCATCATGTCACCTGGTTGGAGTAATCTGGGTCAGCCAGGAGTATCAAAATCAGTGCAACCCGCTGGAGCCAACAGGGTATTTCCTGAACACTCTTTGTGAAGCGATTTGGGGTCACCTTCTCCATGGCCGAATTTGTAGTCTTTGGCCGGGACTGTCACCACCACACGTCTGGAATCCTGAGAAGGGCAAGAGTCCACAATTCCACCCTACCCACGTAAGGACAAAAAGAGTCAGGTGTATAAGCACCCTCACACAGGGAACTCCATGCCATACACATGTTCATGGTCCTCACACCCTATCCGGATGCATCTGACCAGGAAAAGCGCCCCCCCACCCTCAGAGGAAAATTCAGAGTTAACACCTGCAACCATTCCATCGACCTGTCTGGAGGCTTCAACAGTGAGGACACGAGTTCTTCTTGTATCTCCAGAAATCGTGCCATAAATGCCTCCCAATTTTCCCAGCTGACCAAACATTAAAGGCAGACCCTACACCCTAGAAATTTAGGCCCAGAACGGACTCTTCTGTTTGGAGCTCACAGGAGCAATCACGGAGCCTGTTGGAAGAGAACCACTCCCCATGGGAAGCCATCGGAAAAGGCTTTTGGGCCAGTTTCAGGAATACAACGTGAATCGACAAAAGGTCTCTGTCTTATCTGTATTTGATGCGTGCCTTCTGGTATCTACCCTGAAGATAACTTCTTTAGGAAGAAGAGCTCATGGAGTGCCCAAGAGCTGGCACTTGAGAGAGTCTCAGGTGTGTGTGATGTGCACTCTGCTGTTGTGTTGTGGCTGTCCACTCTCCTGTGGGCTCATCCTCTGCAGAAGCTCTCCTCGCCTTCCATTCAGAGTGTTTGGTGTCTGGGCCAAATATGGTGTGCCTGTGAAACGTGACTTTCAACCCACTCCACAACACTTAGAGCCTGCTCTATTCTGTGGCCAGGTGAGAGGATGTGAGCAGGGCTTTCTTCTAGTCCCCTGAAGGATTTTCTGTTCTCCTGGGGCTAAGCAACCTGGCCTGAAGAAGGCAGTCCCAACTGTGTTCCAGGTTTGGAAATCCATGATTGCACTTTGGGCAGCTAATGTCCTCACTGTCCTGCCTGTAGCCACTTCTCAGTCTCGATGCTGGCGATCGTAGAGCCCAAGTATCTTTGGCGCCCATTGAGACATCTCCACCAACACTGCCCATCATGAATGCACACAAAGTAATAATAATCTTACCACGGGTCAACAGCTATTGTCTTTGATCATGGTTTCCAAGCTGTCTGCACCTGGTTGCTTGCTGGTGTCCTCTCCAGGAGATACACAGTGTTCCCTGGAATCTATGTCTGCAAAGCATGCTGATCTGGAATCCCTGAGACTCAAGACCCGTGGGTTGCAAAAACTCATGTCCTTCAGACACTCTATTTTTCTCCGCCAACGGCTGTTTCAACATTCAAATTGTGGATTCTAAGTGTGCTCCTCTCCCCTGGGCCTTTGTCTTTGTCCTTGGCTCACTGCCCTCTGAAGCACCAACCATCCAATTCTCCTATAAGCCCCGTCTAAACCCTTCTCCCATGGGCTCTTCTAATTCTTCCCTCTTTCGCTGTGGAGTGTGATATCTAGGCTTCAAGTCCATTTAAGCCATGTTTCCATTGATGTGGTCATCTTCTGGTTGTGCTGAAGGCTGAAGACAAGCCTGAGCTCGCAGAAACATCTACCGACTCTCTGCGGACTGTTATGGAGACATAAGCACTGCGGACTGTTATGGAGACATAAGCAATAAGGCATTCCATTTCCTTGTGACATGTGTCAGAAATGTAGAGAGCATTGGACTGTGTCTTATCTGTCAGTCACAGAAATACATCTACGATACGATTTCACTCACTCATGGAAGTAAACAAATATGTGAAAAAGCAAGAAAAAGGGACAGGCAATGAGACTCTAATGAGGAACACAAAATTTCATGTTTGTTCAAGGCAGGCTAGTCAGAAACTGCCTTTCTAAAACGGGATCAAATGTGCATTCAATGCAGGAATTGTGGTCGAATGTGGTGTAATGTGAGTTTCCACTCTGTTTGAAGGTGAATAGTGATATGGAATAGAGCAGCTTCATATCTCTTAAAATATCATTTTTAGAGTTTTCTGAAACACACACACACACACACACACACACACATACACACACTTAAAAAGGTCCCACAGAAGATAGTGAGCAAGTGAGGGATAGCTCATGGAAGCAAAATTCAGACAAAATAGCATAAAAAAAAAAAAGCTTAGAGAATCAAAATACTGAACTGTCCAAACTGGATATATTAACTCCTTACCTATCAAGAACTAATTAAATAATTAATTAATTAATATCCTTACCTAAAAAGATACTCCACATAAATATGCCAGCAAATCCAGTACCAGAAAAAAAAAGGATAAATTCCAAGACACCTACCCATTACCATGACAAGATCATGAGTCATACATATCTGATCTCTCAGGTAATGATATTTGAGGCAGCTTTTGAGGCTTTTGAAGCAGTCCTCAAACATCTCCCAACACACAGAAAGCCAGGCTCAAATCAATACCCTGGTCCACAATTGGAGACATTTAATGGTCATGTCGGCCCTTCTCATCTACTCCCAAAATACAGGAGGAGGGAAGACTCTAATTTACAATGTCCAAAGACCCAATTCACATTAGGACCTTATAGGAAACCAATAGCATACAATTTTAATCAGTAAGATAATAAAACTAGAATTCATTTATCTTCTATTTCTTTCTTAATCTCCAAGTTAAACGACCTGTTTTGATTTCTATTCACTATTTTTTCTTATATTCGGCAAGCCAGGCTTTAATCCATCCAGCGTTTTTTGACATAGTGCTCCCTGATTATTTAATTACATATACCAGCAAGGGCTCATAATCATATAATGCCACACTAGCTCCATACCCATTAACAAGTTCCCATAATATGGCATGTCTTATCATCCTGTAACTTAGAGCTTGGGCCACCAAATCCTGAGTCTGTCCTGGAGCGTCTCCCTGTCTGACTTCTTCTCCTTCCGTTTTCCCTTAACACTACTCATGTCACTGGTATTCCTCATGGGCCACATATGTGTGAAACCATAGGATATTTCCCTAGGTCGGTTTGCGTTTTCATTTGGAAATCATCTCCTTATCATCATCTTCATAATCATTTTTATCCACTAGCCCTTAAAAGGGTATCTCGCTCCTTCCCCAGTGATGCTAGATTGGGCATGGCAAGACATCAATGTTGGCCATTCATTATCTTCTGAATAAAGAGAGTTGTTCAACATTTCTCTCCCCATGACTATGGCATGTAGCGTTAACTAATGATGACAAGGAGTGCTGACCAGGGCTCTTTCTTTCTTTTTTTTTTTTTTTTTTTTTTTTTTTTTTTACTTAATTTATTTATTTTTATTTGCTTATTTACAGCATAACAGTGTTCAATGTTTTGGCATCACACCCAGTGCTCCATGCAGTACGTGCCCTCCCTATTACCCCCCACCTGGTTCCTCAACCTCCCACCCCACCCCACCCCCTCCCGCCGCCCCTTCATAACCCTGTGGTTGTTTTTCAGAGTCCATAGTCTCTCATGGTTCATCTCCCCTTCCAGTTTCCCTCAACTCCCTCTCCTCTCCATCTCCCCATGTCCTCCATGTTATTTGTTATGCTCCACAAATAAGTGAGACCATATGATACTTGACTCTCTCTGCTTGACTTATTTTGCTCAGCATAATTTCTTCCAGTCCTGTCCATGTTGCTACAAAAGTTGTGTATTCGTCCTTTCTGATGGAGGCATAATACTCCATTGTGTATATGGACCACATCTTCCTTATCCATTCATCCGTTGAAGGGCATCTTTGTTCTTTCCACAGTTTGGCGACCGTAGCCATTGCTGCAATAAACATTGGGGTACAAATGGCCCTTCTTTTCACTACATCTGTATCTTTGGGGTAAATACCCAGCAGTGCAATTGCAGGGTCATAAGGAAGCTCTATTTTTAATTTCTTCAGGAATCTCCACACTGTTCTCCAAAGTGGCTGCACTGACTTGCATTCCCACCAACAGTGTAAGAGGGCTCCCCTTTCTCCACATCCTCTCCAACACACGTTGTTTCCTATATAGCTAATTTTGGCCATTCTAACTGGTGTTAGGTGGTATCTCAATGTTGTTTTAATTTGAATCTCCCTGATGGCTAGTGATGATGAACATTTTTTCATGTGTCTGATAGCCATTTGTATGTCTTCGTTGGAGAAGTGTCTGTTCATATCTTCTGCCCATTTTTTGATATGATTATCTGTGTTGTGTGTGTTGAGTTTGAGAAGTTCTTTGTAGATCCTGGATATCAACCTTTTGTCTGTACTGTCATTTACAAACATCTTCTCCCATTCCGTGGGTTGCCTCTTTGTTTTGTTGACTGTTTCCTTTGCTGTGCAGAAGCTTTTGATCTTGATGAAGTCCCAAAAGTTCATTTTTGCTTTTGTTTCCTTGGCCTTTGGAGACTTATCTTGAAAGAAGTTGCTGTGGCTGATATCGAAGAGGTTACTGCCTATGTTCTCCTCTAGGATTCTGATAGATTCCTGTCTCACGTTGAGGTCTTTTATCCATTTTGAGTTTATCTTTGTGAACGGTGTAAGAGAATGGTCGAGTTTCATTCTTCTACATATCGCTGTCCAGTTTACCCAGCACCATTTATTGAAGAGACTGTCTTTTTTCCATTGAATATTTTTTCCTGTTTTGTCGATGATTATTTCACCATAGAGTTGAGGGTCCATATCTGGGCTCTCCACTCTGTTCCACTGGTCTATGTGTCTGTTTTTATGCCAGTACCACGCTGTCTTGGTGATCACAGCTTTGTAGTAAAGCTTGAAATCGGGTAACGTGATGCCGCCAGTTTTGTTTTTGTTTTTCAACATTTCCTTACCAATTCGGGGTCTCTTCTGATTCCATACAAATTTTAGGATTATTTGCTCCAGCTCTTTGAAAAATATCGGTGGAATTTTGATCGGAATGGCATTAAAAGTATAGATTGCTCTAGGCAGTATAGACATTTTAACAATGTTTATTCTTCCAATCCAAGAGCATGGAACAGTCTTCCATCTTTTTGTGTCTTCTTCAATTTCTTTCATGAGTGTTCTGTAGTTCCTCGAGTACAGGTCCTTTACTTCTTTGGTTAGGTTTATGCCCAGGTATCTTATGGTTTTTGGTGCTATAGTAAATGGAATCGATTCTCTAATTTCCCTTTCTGTATTTTCATTGTTAGTGTATAAGAAAGCCACTGATTTCTGTACATTGACTTTGTATCCTGTCACGTTACTGAATTGCTGTATGAGTTCTAGTAGTTTGGGGGTGGAGTCTTTGGGGTTTTCCATATAAAGAATCATGTCATCTGCGAAGAGAGAGAGTTTGACTTCTTCCTTGCCAATTTGGATACCTTTTATTTCTCTTTGTTGTCTGATTGCTGTTGCTAGAACTTCTAATACTATGTTGAACAAGAGTGGTGAGAGTGGGCATCCTTGTCGTGTTCCTGATCTCAACGGGAAGGCTGCAAGCTTTTTCCCATTGAGGATGATATTTGCTGTGGGTCTTTCATAGATAGATTTTATGACGTTCAGGAATGTTCCCTCTATCCCTATACTTTGAAGCGTTTTCATCAGGAATGGATGCTGGATTTTGTCAAATGCTTTTTCTGCATCAATTGAGAGGACCATGTGGTTCTTCTCTCTTCTCTTATTGATGTGTTCTATCACACTGATTGATTTGCGAATGTTGAACCAACCTTGCAACCCAGGGATGAATCCCACCTGGTCATGGTGGATAATCTTTTGAATGTGCTGCTGGATCCTGTTTGCTAGGATCTTGTTGAGAATCTTTGCATCCATATTCATCAGTGATATTGGTCTGAAATTCTCCTTTTTGGTAGGGCCTTTGCCTGGTTTGGGGATCAGGGTAATGCTGGCTTCATAAAAAGAGTCTGGAAGTTTTCCTTCTGCTTCAATTTTTTGGAACAGCTTCAGGAGAATTGGGGTTATTTCTTCTTTGAAAGTTTGGTAGAATTCCCCAGGGAATCCGTCACGTGCTGGGCTCTTGTTTTTTGGGAGGTTTTTGATCACTGCTTCAATCTCATTACTAGATATCGGTCTATTCAGGTTGTCAATTTCTTCCTGGTTCAATTTTGGGAGTTTGTAGCTTTCCAGGAATGCATCCATTTCATCTAGGTTTCTTAGCTTATTGGCATATAACTGTTGGTAATAATTTCTGATGATTGTTTCTATTTCCTTGGTGTTAGTTGTGATCTCTCCCTTTTCATTCATAATTTTATTAATTTGGGCTTTCTCTCTTTTCTTTTAGTGTGGCCAATGGTTTATCGATCTTATTAATTCTTTCAAAAAACCAGCTTCTAGTTTCATTGATACGTTCTACTGTATCTCTCGTTTCTACCTCATTGATCTCTGCTCTAATCTTGATTATTTCCCTTCTTGCATGTGGAGTTGGTTTGATTTGTTGTTGATTCTCCAGTTCTTTAAGGTGTAGAGACAGCTGGTGTATTCTGGATTTTTCAATGTTTTTGAGGGAGGCTTGGATGGCTATGTATTTCCCCCTTAGAACCGCCTTTGCTGTATCCCATAGGTTTTGGACTGAGGTGTCTTCATTCTCATTGGTTTCCATGAATTGTTTCAGTTCATCTTTGATCTCCTGGTTGATCCAAGCATTCTTAAGCAAGGTGGTCTTTAGCTTCCAGGTGTTTGAGTTCCTTCTGAACTTTTCCTTGTGATTGAGCTCCAGTTTCAAAGCATTGTGATCGGAGAATATGCAGGGAAAATGTCAGTCTTTTGGTATCGGTTGAGTCTTGCTTTGTGACCCAGTATGTGGTCTATTCTGGAGAAGGTTCCATGTGCACTTGAGAAGAATGAGTATTCTGTTGTTTTAGGGTGGAATGTTCTGTATATGTCTATGAGGTCCATCTGGTCCAATGTTTCATTCAATGCTCTTATTTCTTTATTAATTTTCTGCTTCGATGATCTGTCTATTTCTGAGAGAGGCGTATTAATCTCCTACTATTATTGTATTCATATCAATATGGCTCTTTATCTTGATTAATAGTTTTCTTACGTAATTGGGTGCTCCCATATTGGGGACATAGATATTCACAATTGTTAGATCGTCTTGGCGGATAGTCCCTTTAAGAATTATGTAGTGTCCTTCTGTATCTCTGACTACAGTCTTTAGTTTAAAATCTAATTTATCTGATATGAGAATTGCTACTCCGGCCTTCTTTTGAGGCCCATTGGCATGAAAGATGCTTCTCCATCCCTTCACTTTCAGTCTGGGTGTATCCTTAGGTTCAAAATGGGTCTCTTGTAGACAACATATGGATGGGTCCTGCCGTTTTATCCAATCTGCAACCCTGTGTCGTTTTATGGGCGCATTTAGGCCATTCACATTGAGAGTGATTATTGATAGATACGTTTTGAGTGACATCTTGTTCCCTTTGAAGTCTTTCTGTCTGTAGATTGTTTCTATATTTCTGTTCAATGATATTCTTAGGATTTTTTCTCTTTTTTGGACCCCCCTTAGTATTTCCTGCAGTGTTGGCTTGGTGGTTGCATAGTCTTTTAAGCCTTGCCGGTCTTGGAAACTCTTTATCTCTCCATCCATTTTAAATGTCAGTCTTGCTGGATAGAGTATTCTTGGTTGCATGTTCTTCTCATTTAGTACTCTGAATATATTTTGCCAGCCCTTCCTGGCTTTCCAGGTCTCTGTGGAAAGGTCTGACATTATTCTAAAGGGCTTTCCTCTGTATGTAAGAAGCTTCTTTGTCCTAGCTGCTTTTAAGAGGGTCTCTCTTGAAACATAATTCCCCATTTTAACTATAAGGTGCCGTGAGGACTTTCGAGAATCTAAAATCTTGGGAGGAGATCTTTCTGCCTCTAGTACATGAACATTGTTTCCATTCGTGAGATTGAGAAAATTTTTATAGACAACTTCTTCCACTATATCTTCTAGACTTCTTTCTTTTCCTTCCCCTTCAGGGATTCCAATAATTCTGACGTTGGAACGTTTCATGGCATCGTTTATTTCACCAGGGCTCTTTCTTTATGGGTAGCTCTAATGCAGAGTTTCACACTCCATGAAGCTTTGGCAATGGTGTTTAAGGTAATGTCAAGTAGACAGAGCCTTCATCCCTTAGGATTGCAGTTTCAGGACACTAGCAGATAAGCACATGGACAGCACAACGCATCCCTGCCCTGGCAATTTCCATGGAATTGTGACTTTCCTTCCCATCTTACTTCCCTCACCTTCAAATCTGACCAAGCATCAAAGGAAGACCTTACACCCGAGAACCCATAGGGAACAGAAGCTAAGAATGGACCCTCGCACCCAAGGATATCAAAAATCCCAGAGACCTAATGGTAACCAAGAGGCGTCACTGTTGAATGAGATCTCTAGAAATTGCAGTGGAAATAGGAACACCTTGCTCCCTCTGGAGAAATATGGGTCTAAAGAATGGTATACAGAGCATCATTTACTTTTATCTTTGTTTAGAAAGTGGAAGTGGGAAAGAAACAGAAAAGACCACCTGAGTTCATGATCAGGCTAACAGGGCGCTTTCCTGTTCCTTCCCAGGCCTTTCTACTTAAAGCCATAGGACTCCTATGTCATGAGAATGGGATTGCTGCTTCAGGGAAGTCAGCTTCTGTGACGTCACATAGCTCTGAGGTCCTAGCAACCACTCCTCACCAAAGCACGCTTCATCACTTCACCTGGCTGTAGTAGTTCTGGGTTAGCCAGGAGTATCAATATCACTCCAATCCGCTGAGCCACCTGGGTATTTCCCCAAGTCAATATGTGAAGCGATTTGGGGTCACCTTCTCCATGGCCGAATTTGTAATCTTTGGCCGGGACTCTCACCACCACCCCTCTGGACTCCTGAGAGGGGCAAGAATCTACAATTCCATCTTACACACGTAAGGTCAATAAAGAGTCAGGAGTACAAGCAGCCTCACATGGGGAACTCTACGCCACACTCATGTACATGGCCCTACCTTCAGGATGCTTCTGACCAGAAAAAGCACCCCCATCCCAACGAGGAAAGCTCAGAGTTAACACCAGCAACCATAACAAAGACCTGTCTAGAGTCTTCAACAGTGAGGACAAGAGTTCTTTCATCTCCAGAAATCGTGCCATAAATGCCTCCTAATTTTGCCAGCTGACCAAACATTAAAAGCAGACCCTACACCCTCGAAGCTTAGGCCCAGGACGGACTCATCTGTTTGGAGCTCACAGGAGCAAGCACGGGGCATGTTGGAAGAGAACCAGTCTCCATGGGAAGCCATCTGAAAAGTCTTTCAGGCATATTTCAGGAATACAACATGAATCTACAAACGGTCTCTGTCTTCTCTGCATTCAAAACGCACCTTCTGTTATCTACCCTGAAGATAATTTCTTTAGGAAGAAGAGCTCATGGAGTGCCAAATAGTGGCACTTGAGAGAATCTCAGGTGTGTGTGACATGCTCTCTGTGGTTGTGTTGTGGCTGTCCAATCTCCTGTGGGCTCGTCCTCTGCAGATGCTCTCCTTGCCTACCATTCAGAGGGTTTGGTGTCTGGGCCAAATATGGTAAGGTTAAGCTTCGTATGTCTGGTGAGCCTGTTAATCTTGATTTTCAACCAACTCCACAAAACTTAAGGCCTGCTGAAGTCTATGGCGAGGTGAGAGGATATGGGCAGGGCTTTCTTCTAGTCCCCTGCAGGATTTTCTATTCTGCTGTGACTAAGCAACGTGGCCTGAAGAAGGCAGTCCCAACAGTGTTCCAGGTTTGGGAATCCGTGATTGCAGGTTGGGCAGCTAATGTCCTCACCGTCCTGCCTGTGGCCACTTCTCAGTCTTGATGCTGACGGTCTTAGGGCCCAAGTTCATTTACGCCCATCGAGGCACCTCCACCAACACTACCAATCACCAATGCACACAAAGAAATAATAAACTTACCACTGTGTCAACAGGTATTTTCTCTGATCGTGGTTTCCAGGCTGTCTGCACCTGGTTAATGGCTGGTGTCCACTCCAGGAGATACACAGTGTTCTGCAGTTCTGGAGTCTATGTCTGCAAATCATGCTGATGTGGAACACCCGGCCTCAAGACACTTGGGTTGCAAGTATTCATGTCATTCAGAGACTCTCCTTTTCTCCACCAACAGCTATGGGTGAACATTCAAATTGTGGGTTCTAAGGGTGCTCCTCTCCCCTGGGCCTTTGTCTTTGACCATGGATCCCTGCCCTTTGAAGCACCAACCGTCCAATTCTCCCTTAAGCCCTGTCTACATCCTTATCCCATGGTTTCGTGACTTCTTCTCTCTTTCGCTGTGGAGTGTGGTTTCTAGGGTCAGATCCATTTATGCCATGTTTCGATTGATGTTGTCATCTTCTGGTTGTGCTGATTACTGAAGACAAGCCTGGAGATCCCAGGCACTTCTACCATCTCCCTGTCCTCTAAATTCACTGAGGACTCTTATGGAGCCATAAGCAAGGACACATTCTTGCTCCTTGTGAACTGGCAGAAAGGAAGAGAGAATTGGCCTGTATCGTATGTGTCAATCACTTAAAGTCAAGTACCATACGATTTCACTCACTCATGGGAGTAAAGAAACATGTGAAAAAGCAAGAAAAATGGACAGGCAATTACAGTCTAACCAGGCACACAAAAGTTGGTGTTTGTTTCAGGCAGGCTAGTCAGAATCTGCCTTTCTAAATGTGGATCAGTATGGACATACAATGCAGGAATTGTGGCCGAATGGGGTGTAACGTGAGTTTCAACTGTGTTTGAAGGTGAATGTGATCTTGAATAGAGCAGCTTCATATCTCTTAAAATATTATTTTCAGCGTTTTGTGAAACACACACACACAGACACACACACACACACACACACACACACACACACACACACACACACACTTTAAAGATTCCCAGAGAAGATAGGGAGCAAGTGAAGAATAGCACTCATGGAAGCAAAATTCAGAGAAAATACCATTAAAAAAAAAAAAAAAAAAAAAGCTTAGAAATCAAAGTAACAAACCATCCAAACTGGATAAGTTAACTCCTTACCTTTCAAAAATTAATTAATTAATTAATTTAACAACCTTACCTAAAAGATTCCTCCACACAAGTATGCCATCAAATTCAATACCGGAGGGAAAAGGATAAAATCTAAGACACATACCCACTACCATGACAAGATCATGAGTCATCCATATCTGACGTCTCAGGTAATGACATTTGAAGCAGCTTTGGAGGCTTTTGAAGCAGTCCTCAAACATTCTCCAACACTCAGAAAGCCACGTTCAAATCAATTCCCTGGTAAACAATTCGAGACATTTAATGGTAATGTCGACTTTTCTCAACTATTCAAAAATGTAGGAAGAGGGAAGATTCTAATTGACAATGTCCAAAGACTCAATTCAGATAAGGACCTTACACAAAACCAATGGCATACAATTTTAATCAGTAAGGTAATAAAACTAGAATTCATTTCTCTTCTCTTTCTTTCTCAACCTACATGTGAAACAGCCTGTTTTGCTTTCTCTTCACTATTTTTTCTTATATTCGGCAAGCCAGTCTTTCATCCATTTAACGTTATTTGACATAGTGTTCCCTGATTCTTTAATTGCATATACCAAGAAGTGCTCATCCTCATATAATGCCACACCATCTCACTACCCATTAAACAGATCCCTCTTTACAGCATGCCCTATCTTCCTCTAACCCTCAGCTTTGTCCGCAGTGCCTGATTCTCTACTGGTGCGTCTCGCTGTCTGAATTCTTCTCCTTTCATTTTCCCTTACTACTACTCATATCCATGGTATTTTTCAAAGGCCATATATGAGTAAAGCCATAGGATATTTCTCGTGGTCTGCTTGCATTTTCATTTGGAAATCATCTTCTTTAGCATCATCTTCATAAGCATCTTTATCCACTAGCCCTTAAAAGGGTATCTCGGCTCCTTCCACAGTGATGCTAGAGTGGGCATGGCAGGCCATCGATGTTGGCCCTTCATTTTCATCTGAATAAAGAAAATTGCTCAACATGGCTCTCCCCATGACTATGGCATGTAGCATTAACTAATAATGACAAGGAGTGCTGCCCAGGGCACTTTTTTCGGGGTAGCGATCATGCAGAGTTTGACTCTCCATGAAACTTTTGCAATGGTGTTTAAGGTAATGTCAGGTAGACAGAGCCTTCATCCCTTGGGACTGGTGTTTCAGGACACTAGCAGATAAGGACACGGACAGCACAATGCATCCCTGCCCTGGCCATTAACCTGGAATTGTGACTTTCCTTCCCTTCTTCCTTCCCTCATCTTAAAAGCTTACGAAGCACCAATGGCAGACCTTACACCTGAGAAACCATAGGAAACAGAAGCTAAGAAGGGACCCTCTCACCCAAGGATATCAAACCTCCCAGAGACCTAATGGTGGCCAAGAGGCCTCACGGTTGATTGAGATCTCTAGAAATTGCAGTAGAAATAGGAATACCTTGCTTTCCCTGGAGAAACGTTAGTCTAAAGAAAGGTATACAAAACATCGTTTTCCTTTCTCTTTGTATAGAATGTGGAAGTGGGAAAGAAACAGAAAAGACCACGTGAGTTCATGATCAGGCTAACAGGGCTCTTTCTTGTTCCTTCCCAGGTCTGTCTACTTAAAGCCATAGGACTCATATGTCATGAGATTGGGATTGCTGCTTCAGTGAAGTCAGCTTCTGTGACGTCACAAAGCTCTGAGGTCCTAGCAACCACTCCTCACCAAACAACCCTTCATCACTTCACCTGGCTGGAGTAGTTCTGGGTTAGCCAGAAGTATCAAAATCACTCCAGTTCACTGGAGCCATCTGGGTATTTCCCCAAGTCAGCTTGTGAAGCGATTTGGGGTCACCTTCTCCATGGCCGAATTTGTTATCTTTGGCCAGGACTGTCACCACCACCCCTCTGGACTCCTGAGAGGGGCAAGAATCTACAATTCCATCTTACCCACGTAAGGTCAATAAAGACTCCGGGATACAATCAGCCTCACACGGGGAACTGCATGGCATACACATGATCACGGTCCTCACACCCTATCAAGATGCTTCTGACCAGGAAAAGGTCAGAGGGAACTCCGATGGAAGCCCCGAGTTAACACCCGCAACCATACCAAAGACATTTCTGGGGTCCTCAACAGTAAAGACACGAGGTCTTCTTGCATCTTCAAAATGGTGCCATAAATGCCTCCCAATATTCCCAGCTGACCAAACATTAAAGGCAGAACCTCCACCCTAGAAACTGAAGCCCAGGACGGACTCATCTGTTTGGAGCTCACAGGAGGAAGCATGGAGCATGATGGAAGAGAACCTGTCCCCATGTGAAGCCATCTGAAAAGGCTTTTGGGCCAGTTTCAGGAATACAACGTGAATCTACAAAAGATATCTGTCTTCTCTGTGTTCGAAATGCGCCTTCATTTATCTACCCTGAAGATAATTTCTTAGGATGAAGAGCTCATGGAGTGCTCAGGACTGGCACTTGAGAGAGTCTCAGGTGTGTGTGAAATGCCCTCTATGTTTGTGTTCTGGCTGTCCACTCTCCTGTGGGTTCGTCCTCTGCAGAGTCTCTCCTTGCCTTCCATTCAAATGTGTGGTGTCTGGGCCAAATTGGTGAGGTTAAGCTTCATGGGTCTCGTGTGCCTGTGAAACGTGACTTTCAACCCACTCTACAAAACGTAAGGCCTGCTGAATGCTGTGGCCAGGTTAGAAGATGTGGGCAGGGCTTTCTTCTAGTCCCCTGCAGGATTTTCTGTTCTCTTGGGACTAAGCAACGTGGACTGAAGAAGGCAGTCCCAACAGTGTTCCAAGTTTGGGAATCGTTAATTGCAGGTTGTGCAGCTAATGTGCTCACCGTCCTGGCTGTGGTCACTTCTTAGTCTTGATGCTGGCGGTCGGAGAGCCCAAGTATCTTTGGCACCCATCAAGGCATCTCCACCCACACTGCCCATCACCAATGCACACGAAGAAATAATAATCGTACCACGGTGTCAACAGGTATTGTCTCTAATCATGGTTCCAGTCTGTCTATACCTGGTTGCTTGCTGGTGTCCTCTCCAGGAGATACACAGTGTTCTCTGGAGTCTATGTCCGCAAATCATTCTGATCTGGAATCCCCGGGCCACAAGTCCTTGGTTTGCAAGAACTCGTGTACTTCAGACACTGTCCTTTTCTGCACCAACAGCTATGGGTCATCATTTAAATTGTGGGTTCTAAGTGTTCTCCTCTCCCCTGGGCCTTTGTCTTAAACCATGCCTCCCTGCCCTCTGAAACACCAACCATCCAATTCTCCCACAATCCCTCTATACACAATTCTCCCATGGTCTCAGTTACTTCTTCTCTCTTTCGCTGTGGAGTGTGATTACTAGGGTCAGGTCAATTTATGCCATGTTTACATTGATATGGTCATCTTCTGTTGTGCTGATGGATGAATACAGGGCTGGAGCTCCCAGACACTTCTCCCATCTCCCTGTACTGCAAATGCACTGCAGACTCTTATGAAGCCATAAGCAAGAAGGCATTCTTGCTCCTTGTGACATGTGGCAGAATGGGAGAGAACATTGGGGTGTGTCATATCTGTCAGTCACAAAAGACAACTCCCATATGATTTCACTCACTCATGGAAGCAAAGAAACATGTGAAAAATCAAGAAAAGGGACAGGCAATTAGACTCTAACCAGGCACACAAAAATTGGTGTTTGTTCCAGGCAGGGTAGTCAGAATCTGTGTTTCTAAAAGTGGATCAAATGGGACATACAATACAGCAAATTTTCTCTTTCTTTCTTCATCTCCATGTGAAATGACCTGTTTGCTTACTATTGACTATATTTTCTTATATTCGGCAAGCCAGCCTTTCATCCATCCTACGTTTTTTGACATAGTGTTCCCTGATTGTTTAATTGTGAATACCAACAAGTGCTCATCCTCATATAATGCCCCACCACCTCCATACCCATTATCCAGTTCCCTCTTTATGGCATCTTATCCTCCTGTAAGCCTCAGCTTGGTCCCCAAAGTCCTGAGTCTCTCCTGGTGTATCTCCCTGCCTGACTTCTTCTCCTTCCGTTTTCCCTTACTACTACTCATGTCCATGGTATTCCTCATGGACCACATATGAGTGAAGTATAGGATATTTCCCTTGGTCTGCTTGCATTTTCATTTGGAGATCATCTTCTTTATCATCATCTTCATAATGATCTTTTCCCACGAGGTCTTAAAAGGGTTTCTTGGCTCTTTCCACAGTGATGCTCTATTGGGCAAGGCAGGCCATCGATGTTGGCCATTAATTTTCTTCTAAATAAAGAGAGTTGTACAACATGAGTCTCTCCATGGCTATGGCATGTAGCATTAACTAATAATGACAAGGAGTGCTGACCAGGGCTCTTTCTTTAGGGATAGCGATCATGAGGCTTTTCACTCTCCATGAAGCCTTTGCAATGGTGTTTAAGGTAATGTCAGGTACACAGAGCCTTCACCCCTTAGGAATGGTGTTTCAGGACACTAGCACTTAAGGACACGGACAGCACAACGCATCCCTGCCCTCGCAATTTTCCTTGAATTGTGACATCTCTTCCCTTCTTCCTTCCCTCAACTTCCATGCTGACCAAGCACCAAAGGCAGACCTTCCACCTGAGAAACCATAGGGAACAGAAGCTAAGAATGGACCCCCTCACCCAAGGATATCCAACCTCCCAGAGTCCTAAAGTTTGCTGAGAGGCCTCCCTGTTGATTGAGATCTCTAGAAATTGCAGTGGAAATAGGAACACCTTGCTCTCTCTGGAGAAATGTTGGTCTAAAGAATGGTATACAGAACATCGTTTTCTTTTCTCTTTCTATAGGAAGTGGAAGTGGGAAAGAAACAGAAAAGACCCCCTGAGTTCATGATCAGGCTAACAGGACTCTTTCTTGTTCCTTACCAGGTCTTTCTACTTAAAGCCATAGGACTCATATGTCATGAGAATGGGATTGCTGCTTCAGTGAAGTCAGCTTCTGTGTCATCACAAAGCTCTGACCTCCTAGCAACCACTCCTCACCAAACCACGCATCATCACTCACCTCGCTGTAGTAGATCTCGGTCAGCCAGGAGTAGCAAATTCACTCCAAAATGCTGGAGACGCCTGTGTATTTCCCCAAGAGAGTTTGTGAAGTGATTTAGGATAACCTTCTCAACGACTGAATTTGTATTCTTTGACCGTGACTGTCACCACCACCCCTCTGGACTCCTGAGAGTGGCAAGAACCTACAATTCCTTCTTACCAACGTAAAGTCAAGAAAGAGTCAGGAGTACGAGCAACCTCACATGGGGAACTCCACACCATACACATGTTCATGGTCCTCGCACCCTATCAGGATGCTTCTGAACAGGAAAAGCGCCCACTGCCCTCCGAGGAAAGCTCAGACTTAACACCCGCAACCATACCAAAGACATGTCTGGAGTGTTCAACAGTGAGGACAGGAGTTCTTCTTGCATCACCAGAAGTCGTGCCAGAAATGCCTCCCAAATTTCCTAGCTGACATAACATTAATGGCAGACCCTACAACCTAGGAGCTTAGGCCCAGGACGGACTCATCTGTTTGGAGCTCACAGGAGCAAGCACTGAGCATGTTGGAAGAGAAACAATGCCGATGTGAAGCAATCTGAAAAGGCTTTGGGGCCAGGTTCAGGAATACAATATCAATCTACACAATATCTCTGCCTACTCTGTATGTGAAACACGCATTCTGTTATCTACTCTGAAGATAATTTCTTTATGAAGAAGAGCTTATGGAGTTCCAAATGGCTGGCAATTGAGAGATTCTAAGGTGTGTGGGAAAGGCCTTCGGGGGTTGTGTTGTGGCTGTCCACTCTCCTGTGGGCTCGTCCTCTGCAGAAAACTCTCCTTTTCTTCCATTCAGAGTGTGTGGTGTGTCGGCCAAATATGGTGACGTTTGTGGGTCTGCTGTGCCTGTGAAACGTGACTTTCAACCCAGTCCACAAAATTTAAGAACCGCTGAATTCTGTAGCCAGCTGAGACATGTTGGCAGAACTTCCTTCTAGTGCCCTGCAGGGTTTTCTGTTCCCTATGACTAAGCAACGTGACCTGAAGAAGGCAGTCCCAACAGTGTTCCCGGTTTGGGAATCTGTGATTGCATTTTGGGCAGCTAATGTCCTCACCGTTTTGCCTGTGGCCTCTTCTCTGTCATGATGCTGGTGGTAGAAGAGCCCAAGTATCTTTGGCGCCCATCGAGGCATCTCCACCAACACTGCCCATCATGAATGCACACAAAGAAATAATAATCTTACCATGGTGTCAACAGGTATTGTCTCTGATCATGGTTTCCAAGGTGTCTGCACCTGGTTGCTTGCTGGTGTCCTCTCAAAGAGATACACAGTGTTTGCAATACTGGAGTCTATGTCTGCAAAGCATGCTGATCTGGAATCCCTGGGCCTCAAGACCTTTGGGTTGCAAGAACTCATGTCATTCAGACATTAACATTTTCTCCGCCAACAGTTATGGGTCTACATTCAAATTGTGGGCTCTAAGTGTGCTTCTCTGCCCTGGACCTTTGTCTTTGGCCATGGCTCCCTGCCCTCTGAAGCACCAAACGTCCAATTCTCCCATAAGCCCTGTCTACACCCTTCTCCCATGGTCTCGGTTACTTCTTCTCTCTTTCACTGTGGACTATGATTTCTAGGCTTCAGGTCCATTTATGCCATGCTTTCATTGATGTGGTGTTGTTTTGGTTGTGCTGATGGCAGAAGATAAGCCTGGAGCTCCCAGATATTTCTACCATCTCCCTGTCCTCGAATGCACTGCGGAAACTTAAGGAGCCATAAGCAAGAAGGCATTCTTGCTCCTTGTGACATGTGTCTGAAAAGGAAATAGCATTGTGCTGTGTCATATCTCTCAGTCACAGAAAGACCACTACCATACGATTTCACTCACTCATGGAAGTGAAGGAACATGTGAAAAAAACAAGAAAATGGGACAGGCAATTAGACTCTAACAAGGCACACAAAAGTTGGTGTTTGTTCCAGGCAGGCTAGTAAGAATCTGCGTTTCTAAAAGTGGATCAATTGGGAAATTCAATGCAGGAAATGTGGCCAAACGGGATATAACGTGAGTTTCCAGTGTGTTTGAAGGTGAATTGTGATCTGGAATAGAGCTTCATGTCTCTTAAAATACCACTTTTAGCGTTTTGTGAAACACACACACACACACACACACACACACACACACACACACACACACACTTAAAAGGGTCCCACAAAAGTTAGGGAACATTTGAGGAATAGCACTCATGGAAGCAAAATTCAGAGAAAATAGCAGAAAAAAAAAAAAAAAGCTTAGAGAATCAAAGTAACAAACCACCAAACTGGATGAGTTAACACCTTACCTATCAAGAATTTATTAATTAATACTGGAGAGGAAAGGATAAATTCCAAGACACATATGCACCACCATGACAAGATCATGAGTCATACATATCTGACGTCACAGGTAATGACTTTTGAAGCAGCTATTGAGGCTTTTGAAGCAATCCTCAAACATCTCCCAACACACAGAAAGCCAGGTTCAAATCACTTCCCTGGTCCACAATTCGAGACATTTAACGGTAATGTCTGCTTTTCTCATCTATTCCCAAAATGTAGGAAGAGGGAAGACTCTAATTTACAATGTACAAAGACCCAATTCAAATAAGGAACTCCACAACAGATACTTGCGCTCTACGACCGCCAGCACCAACTGAGAAGTGGCCACAGGCAGGACGGTGAGGACATTAGATGCCCAACCTGCAATCACAGATTCCCAAACCGGGAACACTGTTGGGACTGCCTTCTTCAGACCACATTACTTAGTCCCAAGAGAATAGAAAATCCTGCAGGGGACTAGAAGAAAGCCCTGCCCACATCCTCTCACCTGGCCACAGAATTCAGCAGGCTTTAAGTTTTGTGGTGTTGGTTGAAAGTCACGTTTCACAGGCACACCATATTTGGCCCAGACACCAAACATTCTGAATGGAAGGCAAGGAGAGCCTCTGCATGGGACGAGCCCACACGAGAGTGGACAGCCACAACACAAACCCAGAGGACATGTCACACACACCTGAGACTCTCTCAAGTGCCAGCCCTTGGGCATTCCATGAGCTCTACTTCCTAAAGAAATTATCTTGAGGGTAGATAACAGGATGTGCATTTCAAATACCGAGAAGACAGAGACCTTTTGTAGATTCACGTTGTATTCCTGAAACTGGCCCGAAAGCCTTTTCAGATGGCTTCACATGGGGATGGGTTCTCTTCCAACATGCTTTGTGCTTGCTCCTGTGAGCTACAAACGGATGATTCTGTCCTGGGGCTAAGCTTCTAGGGTGTAGAAACTGTCTTTAATGTTTGGTCAGCTGTGAAAATTGGGAGGAATTTATGGCAGGATTTCTGGTGATGCAAGAAGAACTCGTGTCCTCACTGTTGAAGACGCCAGACATGTCTTTAGTATGGTTGCGGGTGTTAACTCTGAGCTTTTCTCGGTGCGCGTGGGGCGCATTTCCTGGTCAGAAGCATCTTGATATGGTGTGAGGACCATGAACATGTGTATGTGGAGTTCTCCATGTGAGGCTGCTTGTACTCCTGACACTCTCTTGACCTTACGTAGGTAAGATGGAATTGTGGATTCTTGCCCTTCCCAGGAGTCCAGAGGTGTGGTGGTGACAGTCACGGCCAAAGATTAGAAATTCGGCTATGGAGAAGGTGACCCCAAATCGCTTCACAAGCTGACTTGGGGAAATAACTTATCTAGTTTGGACAGATTGTTACTTTGATTCTCTAAGCTTTTGTTTTTTATGATATTTTCTCTGAATTTTCCTTCCATGAGTGCTATTCCTCACTGGCTCCCTAGCTTCTGTGGGACTCTTTTAAGAGTGTGTGTGTGTGTGTGTGTGTGTGTGTGTGTGTGTGTGTCTTTCACAAAACGCTAAAAATTATATTTTAAGAGATATAAAGCTGCTCTATTCCAGATCACAATTCACCTTCAATCACAGGGGAAACTCACGTTACATGGCCCAATGCTCTCTCTCTTTCTGCCACATGTCACAAGGAGCAAGAATGCCTTCTTGATAAGGGCTCCATAAGAGTCCGCAATGCATTTGGAGTAAAGGGTGATGGTAGAAGTGTCTGGGCGCTCTAGGCCTGTCTTCAGCCATCAGCACCCCACAAATGACCACATCAATGGAAACATGGCATAAATGGACCTGAAGCCTCGAAATCACAGTCCACAGCGAAAGAGAGAAGTCACAGAGACCATGGGAGAAGGGTGTAGACTAGGCTATGGGGGAATTGGACGGTTGGTGCTTCAGAAGGCAGGGATCCTTGGACAAAACAGAGGCCCAGGGGAGAGGAGCACACTTAGAACCCACAATGTGAATGTTGACTCATAGCTGTTGGCAGACAAAAGGAGAGTGTCTGGATGTCATGAGTACTTGAAACTCAAGGGTCTTGAGTCCCGGGGATTCCAGATCAGCATGCTTTGCAGACATTGACTCCAGAGAACACTGAATATCTCCTGGAAAGTACCCCAGCCTAGAAACCATGATCAGAGAAAATACCTGTTGACACAGTGGTAAGATTATGAAGATGATGATAAAGTAGATGATTTCCAAATGAAAATGGAAGAGATCAAGGGAAATATCGTATGGCTTCACTCATATGTGGCCCATGAGGAATAGCTTTGACATGAGTAGTAGTAAGGGAAAATGAAAGGAGAAGAATTCAGACAGGGAGATGCACCAGGAGAGACTCAGGACGTTGGAGACAAAGCTGAGGGTTGCAGGAGGATAAGATATGACATAAAGTGGGAACTGTTTAATGGGTATGGAGGTGGTGTGGCATTATATGAGGATGAGCACTTGGTGGTATATGCAATTAAAGAATCAGGGAACACTATGTCAAAACCTTAGGATGAATGAAATGCTGGCTTGCCAAAAATAAGAATAAATTTTGATTAGAAAGGAAAACAGCCTGTTTCACATGGAGATGAAGAAAGCAATGAAAGAAGAACTTGTGTCCTCACAGTTGAAGACTCCAGACTTGTGTTTGGTATGGTTGCGGGTGTCAACTCGGAGCTTTCCTTGGAGGGCGGGGGGCACTTTCCTGGTCAGAAGCATCCTGATAGGGTGTGAGGACATGTCTTTGGTATGGTTGCGGGTGTGAACTGAATTTTCCTCGGAAGGCTGGTGGAGCTTTTCCTGGTCAGAGGCATCCTTATATGATGTGAGGACCATGAACATGTGTATGGCATGGAGTTACTCGTGTGAGGGTGCTTGTACTTACGTCGGTAAGATGGAATTGTGGATTTTTGCCTTTCTCAGGAGTTCAGAGGGGTGGTGGTGACAGTCACGGAAAAAGGCTACAAATTCGGCCGTGGAGAAGGTGACCCCAAATAGCTTCACAAACTGTCTTAAGGTCATCCCTAGGCGACTGCAGTGGTTTGGAGTGATTTTGATACTCCTGGCTGACCCAGGACTACTCCAGCCAGGTGAAGTGATGAGGCGTGGTTTGGTGAGGAGTGGTTGCTAGGACCTCGGAGCTTCGTAATGTCACAGAAACTGACTTCACTGAAGCAGCAACCCCATTCTCAAGACATATGAGTCCTATGGCTTTAAGTAGAAAGACATGGGAAGGAAAAAGAAAGAGCCCTGTTAGCCTGATCATGAGCTCAGGGGGTCTTTTCTGTTTCTTTTCCTCTTCCACTTTCTATACAAAGAGAAAAGAAAACGATGTTCTGTATACTATTCTTTAGACCAACATTTCTCCAGAGAGAGCAAGGTGTTCCTATTTCCACTGCAATTTCTAGAGACCTCAATCAACAGTGAGGCCTCTTGGCTCCCATTAGGTCTCTGGGAGGTTTGATATCCTTCGGTGAGAGGGTCCATTCTTAGCTTCTGTTCCCTATGGTTTATCAGGTGGAAGGTCTGCCTTTGGTGCTTTGTCAGCTTGGGTGGTGATGGAAGGAAGAAGGGCAGGAAAGTCACAATTCAAGGAAGATTGCCAGGGCAGAAAAGCATTGTGAATTCCAGGTACTTATCTGTTAGTGTCCAGATCACCAGTCCTAAGGGATGAAGGCTCTGTCTACCTGACATTACCTTAAACTCCGTTGCAAGGGCTTCATGGAGAGTGAAACTCTGCATGATCGCTACCCCTAAAGAAAGGGCCCCGGTAGCATTCCTTGTCATCATTAGTTAATGCTAAATGCCATAGTCATGGCGAGAGCCATGTTGAGCAAATCTCTTTATTCAGATGAAAATGACAGGCCAACATCGTTGGCCTGCTATGCCCACTCTAGCATCACTGTGTAAGGAGCCAAGATACCCTTTAAAGGGCTAGTGGATAAAGATGATTTTGAAGATGATGATAAAGAAGATGATTTCCAAATGAAAATGCAAGCAGACCAAGGCAAATATCTTATGGCTTCATTAATATGTGGCCCCTGTTTAATACCATATATATGAGTAGTAGTAAGGGAAAACGGAAGGAGTAGAAGCCAGACAGGGAGACGCACCAGGGGAGACTCAGAATTTGGGGGACCAAGCTGAGGGTTAGAGGATCATAAGACATGACATAAAGAGGGAACGGTTTAATGGGTATGGAGGTGGTGTGGCATATATGAGGATGAGCACTTGGTGGTATATGCAATTAAAGAATTAGGGTACACTATGTCAAATACGTAGGGTGGATGAAAGGCTGGCTTGCCGAATATAAGATAAAATAGTGAATAGAAAGCAAAACAGCCCATTTCACATGGAGTTGAAAAAAGATAGAGAACAGAAATAAATTCTAGTTTTATTATCTTACTGATTAAAATTGTATGCCATTGGTTTCCTATAAGGTCCTTATCTGAATTGGGTCTTTGGACATTGTAAATTAGATTCTTCCCTCTTCCTACATTTTGGAATAGATGAGAAAAGCCGGCATTACCATTAAACGTCTCGAATTGTGGACCAGGGAATTGATTTGAACCTGGATTTCTGTGTGTTGAGAGATGTTTGAGGACTGCTTCAAAAGCTTTCGTCATTACCTGAGACGTCAGATATGTATGACTCATGATCTTGTCATGGTAGTGCATATGTGTCTTGGAATCAATCCTTTTCTCTCCATTATTACATTTGCTGGCATATTTTTGTGAAGGGGTCTTTACGTAAGTGGTTTAATTAATTAATTAATTCTTGATAGGTAAGGAGTTAACTCTAATTAGATGGTTTGTGACATTTATTCTCTAAGCTTTTGTTTTTATGGTATTTTCACTGAATTTTGCTTCCATGAGTGCTATTTCTCACTTGCTCCCTAATTTCTGTGGGACTCTATTAAGTATGTGTGTGTGTGTGTGTGTGTGTGTGTGTGTGTGTGTGTATTTCACAAAACGCTAAATAGAATATTTTAAGAGATATGAAACAGCTCTATTCCAGATCACAATTCACCTTCAAACACAGTGGAAACTTACGTTATACCCAATTCGGACACATTTCCTCCATTGAATGTCCCATTTGATCCACTTTTGGAAAGGCAGATTCTAACTAGCCTGCCTGGAACCAACACCAAATTTTGTGTGCCTGGTTAGAGTCTAATTGCCTGTCCCTTTTTCTTGTTTTTTCAATATTTCTTTACTTCCATGACTGAGGGAAATCGTATGGTAGTTGTCTTTCTCTGACTGACAGATAGGACACAGCCCAATGCTCACTACCATTCTTCCACATGTCACAAGGAGCAGGAATGCCTTCTTGCTTATGGCTCCATAAGAGTCCACAGTGCATTTGGAGGAAAGGGAGATGGTAGAAGTGTCTGGGATCTCCAGGGTTGTCTTCAGACAACAGCACAACCAGAATATGACCACATCAATGAAAACATGGTATAAAAGGACCTGAAGCATAGAAATCACAGTCCACACCGAAAGAGAGAAGAAGTCACAGAGACCATGGGAGATGGTTTAGACAGGGCTTAGTGGAGAATTGGACAGTTGATGCTTCAGAAGGCAGGAGCCATAGCCACAGACAAAGGCACAGTTGAGTTGAGCACAAATAGAACCCAAAATTTGAATGTTGACCCATAGCTGTAGCAGAGAAAAGGAGAGTGTCTGTAGGAAACGAGTTCTTGCAACCTAAGGGTCTTGAGGCCCAGGCATTGCAGATCAGCATGCTTTGCAGACATAGACTCCAGAGAACACTATGTATCTCCTGGAGAGGACACCAGCAAGCAACCAGGTGTAGACAGCCTGGAAACCATGATCAGAGACAATACCTGTTGACACCTTGGTACGATTCTTATTTCTTTCTGTGCATTCCTGATGGGCAGTGATGGTGGAGATGCCTCGATGGGCGCCAAAGGTACTTGGGCTCTACGACAGCCAGCATTAAGACTGAGCAGTGACCAGAGGCAGGATGGTGAGGACATTAGCTGCCCAACCTGCAATCACGGATTCCCAGTCCTGGAACACTGTTGAGACTGCCTTCTTCAGGCCACGTTGCTTAGTCCCAGGAGAACAGAAAATCCTGCAGGGGACTAGAAACAAACCCTGCCCACATAATCTCATCTGGCCACAGAATTCAGCAGGCGTTAAGTTTTGTGGAGTGGGGTGAATGTCACGTTTCACAGGCAGACCAGACCCATGAAGCTTAACTTCACCATATTTGGTCCAGACACAAACACTCTGAATGGAAGGCAAGGAGAGCCTCTTCAGAGGACGAGCCCACAGGAGAGTGGACAGCCACAAAACAGCCCCACGTGTCATTTCACACACACCTGAGACTCTCTAAAGTGCCAGCCGTTGGACACTCCATGCGCTCTTCTTCCTAAAGAAATTAACTTCACTGTAGATAACAGAATACGCATTTGGAATACAGAGAAGAGAGAGACCTTTTGTAGATTCACGTTATATTCCTGAAACTGGCCTGAAAGCCTTTTCTGATGGCTTTCCATGGGGATTGGTTCTCTTCCAACATGCTCCATGCTTGCTCCTGTGAGCTGCAAACAGATGAGTCCGTCTTCAGCCTAAGCTTCTAGGGTGTAGGGCCTGACCCTAATCTTTGGTCAGCTGGGAAAATGGGGAGGCATTTATCGCACGATTTCTGGGAAATCAAGAAGAACTCTTGTCCTCACTATTGATGACTCCAGACATGTTTTGGTATGGTTGCGGGTGTTAACTCTGAGCCTTCATCGGAAGGCGGGTTGCACTTTTCCTGGTCAGAAGCATCCTGATAGGGTGTGAGGACAATGAACATGTGTATGGCCTGGAATTCCCCGTGTGAGGCTGCTTGTACTCCTTGTAGGGGCCTGATTAGCCAGAGGAACTGTAAACCCCGGATATAAGGGCATGCCAGGTCAGATTGCTGTATCCAATTAGTGTGGTGTGCGTATATTAACTGTGGTGAGTTGAAATCTCATTGGCCACCTGTGTGTTGGCCGGGCTCAACCATCTCTATAAAGATTAGTCTGTGAGGCTGGGTGGGGCTAGAAGTAGAAGGTGTTAGAATAGCCATTGGAGAAGTAGGAGGAGTTAGAATAGTGTTTGGAGAAGTAGGAGGAGTTAGAATGGCAGTTAGAATAGCAGTTAGAATAGCCATTTGGGTAACCTTTGGGAGTCATTAGGGTAATCATAGGAGTGATAGCATCGGGGTCATCAGGAGCAGTGCGGCCTCAAGCCGCGGCTCCGCCGCTGGTGGCCTCGCTGACCCCAGCTGCAGCCCCGCTGCCAGGGACCTCATCCCCCTGAGCTTTAGCCCCACCGCGACCACCCTCGCTGCCTGCAGCAGCCTCACCACCCCCACCTGCGGCACCACTGCCAGCGGCCTCACAGCTCTGAGCTGTGACCAGGGCTGGAGTGGCCTGGTCCGGAGCATCATCGCCAGAGCGGCATCATTCCAGGCAGCAGCCTCGTTGACATGTGGCCCCGTCCTTGAGTGGCCTCGTCCAGAGTTTCCTCTTAATCGTCGGAAGCATCCTTGTCTGGTGTGTGGCCTCTTCCAGGGAGTGGCCTTGTTGGAGTGGCATAATGGGGAGCAGAGTCTGTGTCATTGGGGTTGTCGTCCTTGTCATCCTCGCCTAGAGCAGCAGCGGAAGCGGCGCCGCCTTGAGCTGTAACACGAGCAGTGCCGCCCCGTTCCCTGCCAGAGCAGCAGCGGCAGCAGCGCCACTGCCAGCAGCACGGCCCCCTGCACCAGAGCAGCAGCAGCAGCAGCGGCGCCGCCTCGAGCTGTAACATGAGCGGCACCGCCCAGTTCACCGCCCAAAGCAGCAGCGGAAGCGGCGCTACCGTGAACAACATCACCCAGAGCAGCCGCGGCAGAGGCATCACCACGAGCATCGCCGACCCATGCATCGTCCAGAGCAGCAGCGGCGGCGGCGCCGCCTCAAGCAGCATCACCCCGTGCACCGCCCAGAGCAGCAGCGGCAGTGGCGCCACCACCAGCAGCACCGCCCTGTGCACCCGAGCCGCAGCGGAAGCGGTGCCGCTGCGAGCTGTAACATGAACAGCGGCGCCCCATGCACTGCCCAGAGCAGCAGTAGCAGCGGTGCCACTTCAAGCGGCATTGCCCTGTGAACGACCCAGAGCAGTAGCAGGCAGCAGCACCACCGCAAGCAGCACCATCCAGAGCAGCAGCGGCAGCAGCGCTGCCACAAGTGATGCCACCCTGAGCCAGAGTATCAGTAGCAGCGCCGCTGATGCAGCTATGCCGCCTCAGGCAGTGCTGCAGGAGCAGCCTCTCAGTAGCCAACGGTGCAGCCATGTTGGGAGTGGGTCTGTGGTACGGTGAGGGTGAGGCAGGAATCCTCCAGGAGGGACCCCAGCAACTAGGAGGCGGTGGTCCCCAGTAAGACTCAGGCACCTACCGGTCAGTTTGGTTTCTCATGCAGTTTGGTTTCTAATGCAGTTTGGTTTCTGATGCAGTTTGGTTTCTGATGCAGTTTGGTTTCTGATGCATGGCGTGAAATAAAACTTTGCTTGATTTTTGCTTTGTGTAAGTCTCATTCCTTTGATCATGGACCCTAACATTGGGGGCTCATCCGGGATCAAAGAATGAGAACTGAGCCAGCATCAGAACTTATGGCAAATGCCACCAGAGGTGTTAGGATTTTATCTGTCTGTCTGGTTGGAGCTCCAGGGTATGGCCCACCAGGGAGAAGCTGGATGCAGCCATGCTCCCCAGAGCTGGAGTGGATGCGGGGATGCCCCATCCCTCTGCTGGTGGATTGACATGGTGTTTGAGTCCCCCTGGGCAGTCGGGGGGTTCGAGTCCTCCTAGATGGTCAGGGGATTTGATTCCCCCTGTACGGTCACCAGGGGGTTCAAGTCCCCCTGTATGGTCCGCAGGGGGTTAGAGTCCCCCTGGATGGTCAGAGGGTTCGAGTCCCCCTAGGCAGTCATCAGGGGTTCGAGTCCTCCAAGGTGGTCATTGGGGGTTCGAGTCCCCCGAGGTGGTCATCGGGGGTTCGAGTCCCCCTTTCCAGCCATGGGGTTTGAGTCCCCCTAGGAAATCCCCACTGGTGGCAGGACCGCTGGGCCCGTGGTTGTCCTTGTCTTGTCTTTTTGTTGTTTGCTGTGTTGTTTGTTATGTTTGAAGGAATGGGGCAAGCAAAGAGTAAGGGGATTCTGACATTCATCCCTCTGTTTCTCATAATAGATGTGGGGCTTCTCCCTCATTCATTTCGTGTGTTAAAGGCTATCACTAGAGCCACCTCATGTTAGTCTAACTCAGGACAGAGACTTTAAGGAATATTCCCAAGCAGCTGCTGAAACTCCCTTTGTTTTGGGGAATTCCTTGTCTTCTCTGGCCCGACGTGGACTGCCTAGCCCCTCCCCCTTGCTGGCGGGAAACATGGCATCTGCAGTGGAATGGGCACAGATGGAACATGAAATCTGTTAGCAAAGAGATGACTGAACTGATGGTTAATTGTCTGTCTCAGGGTTTTAATGGGTAATTGTTAAAGTAGCTTTCAGAGTCTTTGGCAACCTGAAGCTTTGAAGTTTAGCTTGGATGTCAAATGGGATGAAGTGCTAGGGTGCTGGTTGCTGGAACTGGGTTTGTGCTTTTGAAATCTGTTAGAAAACAAGTTGTGTGCTTAACAGCTGTCATAACAGTTCACAAGTACTAATATGTGAATGGTTTCCTCTTTGCCCACCTAGAATTGTAAATGAGATCTCTTTGACTCATCAGGCTTTTCCCTGATTTGCTAAGTTACTCAGGAAGTACTGCTAAATCAATGATAAACCTTGGGTTACATTTGGGTAAATGCTGCAACAACTCCAGAGGTTCTATACATTTCCTAAAGATTTAATGTTTTGATAATGGTCATCATTTGATATTTAACCATAACTATTCTGAGGTTTTTTTGTCATTTGTAATTGTTTTAATTCTCTTGTAAGATGAATTCCGCCTTAAAGGAAATTCATATGGGAGACTTTCAGAACAAATGCAGGTATGTGATATGTTGAAATCCTGGCACTGAATTTCCAGAAGTAAAAGTTGCACTCAGACTAAACCATCAGACTAAACCAGAATTAGTACAGTGACTTAAAGTAAGAATGAGTCTCCGGGAGCTTTCCTAGAAAAGCTTATTAAAGCCAATAAAATGTATAGCCTGATCGACCCTGAGGAACCCGAAAATCAGGGGGCAGTGAATCTTGATTTTGCCAGTCAGTCAGTACTGGATTCAAGGAGGAAACTTCAGGAAATTGAAGGATTTGAAGGGAAGAATCTGAGTTATTGGGAATAGGAGAAAGGATGTTTAACAACAGAGATGCACAGGAAGATGAAAAACAGACAAAAAGCTGGTTAAGGTTTTGGCATTATATGAAATAGGTCGGGGATAGTAAGTGGAAGGAAAATCCTAAGCACAGAGAAGGCAGGTGGGAAGACTTAGGTTCAGATCAGTGTGCTTAATGCAAGGAAAAGGGACACTGGGCCAGTGAGTGCCCCAAAAGGAAGACAGCAATGCTACTCCCAGATTAAAAATTGAAGAGGAGGGGAAATCAATTGATTTTTTTGTTGGACATGAGAGCCCAGTTTTCATCATTACTTGAACCTATGGGAAAACTATCTGGAGAAGAAGTTTGGGCACAAGGAGCAAATGGCACAGTGAGACATAAATGGGCAACAGAAAGGACTTTAAATTTGGCCTCGGGAGTAGTTAAGCATCGATTTTTGGTCCTCCCTAATGCCCGATATTACTTGATGGGAAGAGATCTCCTCCACAAGTTATGAGCTGGCATTCAGTTCTCAGGAGACATGACTGTAACCTTGGGACAACCCACTGTACAGGTGCTTATGGAAGCACTAGATGAATACCTCCTTTACGAGCCAGTCTCAAAACCAGAGGAGACAAAGGCAGGGAGCCTTCTCCAAATCCTACAGGTCAAGTTTTCTGAGGTCTGGGCAGAAGGGAAGACCCCTGGATTGGTCAGGGGACAAACTCCAGTGGTAGTACAATTAACAGTGATGGCTATGGCTGTTCACAATCGGCAGCACCCCTTCCCTGGGAAGCAAAGGAAGGGATCAAAAAATACATTAACCAACTCCAAGGAGAAGGGATCCTAGTTCCTTGCAAATCTCCATGGAACACACCTTTGCTGCCTGTCAAAAAGGTCAAGACTGGGGAGTACAGACCCGTTCAGGACTTGTGGGAAGTTAATAATCAGGTTGAAGATATCTACCCGATGGTGCCTAACCCCTATACCCTACTCTCCCTCCTGGGCCCCCAAAGAACTGTGTATACGTCTTAGATCTCAAGGGTGCATTTTTCTGCATATCTTTATCCAGGCAATCTCAACCCCTTTTTGCTTTTGAGTGGTCCGACCCACAGGAAGAATTCCAAGGCCAGCTCACCTGGAAAAGAATTCCTCAAGGATTCAATAATTCACCCACCATTTTTTTTGACGAGGCCCTACGTGAGGATTTGCGTGAGTACAGAACCTCCAACCCAGGAATCACTCTGCTACAGTATGTTGGTGACTTGCTAGTAGCCGCTGAGGACTATGAGTCATGTTTGTGAGAGACAAGAGCTCTTTTGCAGACTGCAGGAAAAAGGTTATTGGGTGTCAGCAAAGAAGGCACAGCTCTGTCTAGCCATGCCACTTATCTAGGCTTTGCTCTTCATGAGGAAGTTCATTCACTGTCTGAGTCCAGGAAACAGGTGATCACCGGATACCCCTGCCCCATCACGTCCTGACATCTGAGGAAGTTTCTTGGATGGTGGGCTACTTTAGGCTGTGGATACTGTAGTTTGTGGAGATTGCCCAACCTCCATACGAACTGGAAAAGGGGGGGGCTCACTATGATAGAGTAGACAGCTGAGGCAGAAGGATCATTTTGGGAATTATAAACAGTTGTACTGAGTGCCAAAACATTGGCCATCCCAGATGTTACCAAGCCCTTCCAGTTGTATGTGGATGAAAAAGTAGGGTGGCCAAAGGAGTTTTGACTCATAATCTGGGGCCTTGACAAAGGCCAGTAGCCTATCTCAGCAAGAAACTAGATCCAGTAGCAGCTGGGTTCCCCTCTTGCCTCTGCATAATTGCTGCCATGGCCCTCCTGGTCAAGGATGCAAGTAAATTGACTTTGGATCAAAATCTCATTTTGACCACCACACACGCCATCAAGGGCCTTCTCCGGACTCCACCAGACCGATGGATGAAAAACGCCTGAGTGATGGGGTATCAGTCCCTCCTCTTCAACAAACCAAGAGTGACCATCCGGCCCCTGGCAGTGCTAAATCCAGCCACGCTGCTGCCAGAGGAGCTGGCTGACCATCCACATGACTGTGGGGAGGTCCTAACCCAAGTTGCAGGAATAAGGCCGGATCTCAGAGACATTGCCCTCCCGGATGCTGAGATGACTCTGTTCACAGATGGGAGTAGCTACATGGTCAATGGAAAGAGGTATACGGGGGCTGCAGTAGTTTCTCCTGGGCAGAGACTCTGGACAGCAGCCTGCCATATGGAACTTTGGCACAAAAAGCGGAGCTGATTGCACGCATGAAGACACTGCAGATGGTCAAAGGTGAAACCGCCAATATCTATACGGACAGCAGGTACACCTTTGCTACTCTTCATATACATGGGGCTACTTATAAAGAAAGGGGCCTATTAACAGCAGAAGGAAAAGGAATTAAAAACAGAGGAGAAGTATTGGCTCTCCTGCAGGCTATTTGGACCCAAAAGTGGTGGCCATTATGCATTACCAGGGACACCAAAAGGGGACTGATCTGATGTCAAAAGGAAACCAATTAGCAGATCATGCCACAAAGCAAGCAGCCCGAGAAACAGAGCAAGAACTGGTAACACTCCCGGCTCCAGCCCTATCAGAAAAACTGAACTCTTCAGAAGAAGCTTTAAAGTATTTACAGAAATGGGTTAAATTGAACTATGAAGGGGACTGGGCTAAGACGGAAGCAGGAAAAATAATTCTTCCTCGAAGACTAGATAAGAAGTTAGTAGACCAGATACATCAGGGTACTCATCTGGGGATACGCAAACTCAAGGAGCTTATAGGCAAGCAGGTCCAGGTATCTAAATTAGGGCGTATGGTACAGGATGTAATCGATAGATGCGCTCAATGCCAGGCAGTTAATGTGGGAAGAACGAAATTGGGAAGAGGGAAAAGAGAAAGAGGTAAGGAACCAGGAATTTATTGGGAAATAGATTTTACAGAAATGAAACCTGGAAAATATGGGCACAAGTACATGTTAGTTTCTGTAGATACATTTAATGCCACACCACCTCCCTACCCAATAACCAGTTCCCTCTTTATGGCAGGTCTTATCCTCCTGTAACCCTCAGTTTGGTCCCCAAAGTCCTGAGACTCTCCTGGGGCGTCTGTCTGACTTCTTCTCCTTCCGTTTCACTTACTACTACTCATGTCCATGGTATTACTCATGGGCCACATAGGAGTGAAGCCATAGGATATTTCATTTGATCTGCTTGCATTTTCATTTGGAAATCACCTTTTTTATCAAAATCTTCATAATCATCTTTATTCACTAGCCCTGAAGAGGGTATCTCGGCTCCTTCCACAGTGATGCTAGAGTCGGCATGGCAGGCCATCGATGGTGGCTGTTCCTTTTCATCTGAATAAAGAGAGTTGCTCAACATGGCTCTCCCCAAGACTATGGCATGTAGCATTAACTAATGATGACAAGGAGTGCTGAACGGGGCTCTTTCTTTAGGGGTAACGATCATGCAGAGTTTCACTCTCCATGAAGCCTTTGCAACGGAATTTAAGGTAATGTCAGGTAGATGGAGATTTAATCATGTAGGACTGGTGTTTCAGGACACCAGCAGATAAGGACAAGGACAGCACAATGCATCCATGCTCTGGCAATTTTCCTGGAATTGTGACTTTCCTTCACTTCTTCCTTCCCAAACCTTCCAAGCTGACAAAGCACCAAAGGCAGATCTTATACCGGAGAAACCATAGGGAACAGAAGCTAAGAATGGACCTTCTCACCCAAGGATATCAAACCTCCCAGAGACCACTCCACAAAACTTAAGGGCTGCTGAATTCTGTGGCCATCTGAGAGGATGTGGGAAGGGCTTTCTTCTATTCCCCTGTAGGATTTTCTGTTCTCCTGGGACTAAGCAACTTGTCCTGAAGAAGGAATTCCCAACAGTGTTCCAGGTTTGTGAATCCATGATTGCATGTTGGGCAACGAATGTCCTCACCGTCCTGTCTGTGGCCAATTCTCATTCTTGATGCTGGCTGTCATAGAGCCCAAGTATATTTATCGCCCATCGAGGCATCTCCACCCACACTGCCCATCAAGAATGCACCCAAAGAAATAATAATCTTACCACGGTGTCAACAGGTATTGTCTCTGATCATGTTTTCCAGGCTGTCTGCACCTGGTTGCTTGCTGGTGTCCTCTCCAGGAGATACCCAATGTTCTACAGTTCTGGAATCTATGTCTGCAAAGCATGCTGATCTGGAATCCCCAGGCCTCAAGACCCCAGAGTTGTAAGAACTTGTGTCATTCAGACACTCTCATTTTCTCCGCCAAAATCTATGGGTTAACAATCAAAGTGAGCGTTCTAAGTGTGCTCATCTCCCCTGGGCCTTTGTCTTTGGCCATGGCTTCCTGCCCTCTGAAGGACCAACCGTCCAATTCTCCCCTAATCCCTGTCTACTCCCTGCTCCCATGGTCTCTGTTACTTCTCGCTTTCGCTATGGATTATGATTTCTAGGCTTAAGGCCCATTTATTCTATGTTTACATTGCTGTGGTCATCTTCTGGTTGTGGTTATGGCTGAAGAAAAGCCTGGACCTCCCAGACACTTCTACCATCGCCCTGTCCTCCAAATGCACTGCAGACCCTTATGGAGCCATAAGCAAGAAGGCATTCTTGCTCCTGTGACATGTGGCAGAGTGGGAGAGAGCATTGGGCTGTGTCATATCGGTCAGTCACAGAAAGACAACTCCCTTTTGAATTCAGTCATTCTTAGAAGTAAAGAAACATGTGAAAAAGCAAGAGAAAGGGAGAGGCAATTAGACTCTAATGAGGCGCACAAAATTTGGTGTTTGTTCCAGGCAGGCTAGTCAGAATCTGCATTTCAGAAAGTGGATCAAATAGGACATTCATTGCAGGAAATGTGGCCGAAGGGGATGTAACTTGAGTTTCCACTCTGTTTGAAGGTGAAATGTGTTCTGAAATAGAGCAGCTTCATATCTCTTAAAATATCATTTTTAGCGTTTTGTGAAACACACAGACACACACACACACACACACACACACACACACACACACACTCTTAAAAGAGTCCCACAGAAGTTCGGGAGGGAGTGAGTACTATCACTCATGGAAGCAAAATTCAGGGAAAATACCATAAAAAACAAAACTAGAGAATCATAGTAACAAACTGTCCAAACTGGATAAGTTAACTACTTACTCATCAAGAATTAATTAATTAATTAAACAACCTTACCTCAAAGACGCCTACACAGAAGTCTGCCAGCAAATCCAATAGCGGAGTGAAAAGGATAAATTCCAAGACACATACGCACTACCACGACAAGATCATGAGTCATACATAATGAATTTGAAGCAGCTTTTGAGGCTTTTGAAGCAGTCTACAAACATCTTCCAACACACAGAAAGCCAGGTTCAAATCAATTCCTGCTCCCAATTTCAAGACTTTTAATGGTTATGTCGGCTTTTCTCATCTATTCCCATAATGTAGGAAGGGGGAAGACTCTAATTTACAATGACCAAAGACCCAATTCACATAAGGACCTTATAGGAAACCAATGGCATACAATTTTAATCAGTAAGATAATCACACTAGAATTCATTTCTCTTCTCTTTCTTTCTTCACCTACATGTGAAACGATCTGTTTTAATTTCTATTCACTATTTTTTCTTATATTCAGCAAGTCAGTCTCTCATCCATCCGACGTTTTTTGATATAGTGTTCCCTGATTCTTTAATTGCATATACCACCAAGTACTCATTCTCATATAATGCCACACCACATCCATACACATTATCCAGTTCCTTCTTTATGGCATGTCTTATCCTCATGTAACCAAACTTGGTCCCCAAAGTTCTCAGTCTCTCCTGGTACGTCTCCCTGTCTGACTACTTCTCCTTCCGTTTTCCCTTACTACTACTCATGTCCATGGTATTTCTAATGGCTCTCTGCCCTCTGAAGCACCAACTGTCCAATTGTCCCATAAGACCTGTCTACACCCTTCTTCCATGGTCTCTGTGACTTCTCTCTTTTGCTTTGGAGTGTGATTTCTAGGCTTCAGGTCCATTTATGCCATGTTTCCATTGATGCGGTGATCTTCTGGTTGGGCTCATGGCTGAAGACAAGCCTGGAGCTCCCAGACACTTCTACCTTCTCCCTGTCCTCCAAATGCACTGCGGCCTCTTATGGAGCCATAAGAAAGAAGTCATTTTTGCTCCTTGTGACATGTGGCAGAAAGGGAGAGAGCATTGTGTTGTGTAATTTCTGTCAGTCAGAGAAATACAATTACCATACGATTTCACTCACTCATGGAAGCAAGGAAACATGTGGAAAAGCAAGGAAATATGACAGGCAATTAGACTTTAACCAGGCACACAAAATTTGGTGTTTGTTCCAGGCAATCTAGTCAGAATCTGTGTTTCTTAAAGTGGATCAAATGGGTCATTCAATGCAGGAAATGTGGCCGAACGGGATGTAACGTGAATTTCCACTGTGTTTGAAGGTGAAATATGATCTGGAATAGAGCAGCTTCATATCACTTAAAATATCATTTTTAGCCTTTTGTGAAACACACACACACACACACACACACACACACACACACACACAGAGACAAATTTCAAAGGGTCCCACAGAATTTAGGGAGTAAGTGAGAAGTAGCACTCATGGAAGCAAAATTCAGGGAAAATACCATAAAAAACACAAGCTCAGAGAATCAACGTAACAAACCGTCCAAACTGGATAAGGTAACGCCTTACCTCAAGAATTTATTTATTTATTTATTTATTTATTTATTTATTTATTTATTAATATTTTAAACAACATTAACTAACGGACCCTTCCACAAATCCAATACTGGAAAGAAAAGGATAAATTCCAAGACACAGACGCACTACCATGACAAGATCATAAGACATACCTATCTGAAGTCTCAGGTAATGCCTTTTGAAGCAGCTTTTGAGGCTTTTGAAGCAGTCCTCAAACATCTCCCAACACACAGAAAGCCAGGTTCAAATCAATTCCCTGGTCCACAATTCGAGACATTTAATGGTAATGTCGGTTTTTCTCATCTATTCCCAAAATATAGGAAGAGGGGAGACTCTAATTTACAATGTCCAAAGACCCAATTCACATAAGGACCTTATAGGAAACAAATTTCATACAATTTTAATCATAAGATAATAAAACCAGAATTCATTTCTCTTCTCTTTCTTTCTTCATCTCTATGTGAAACGGCCTGTTCCTTACTAGTCACTATTTTTTCTTATAGTCACCGTTCACGGCCGAAGACTACAAATTCGACCATGGACAAGGTGACCCCAAATCGCTTCAAAAAATGTCTGAGGGAAACGCCCAGGCAGATAGAGCGGTTTGGAGTGATTTTGATACTCCTGGCTGAACTAGAACTACTCCAGAGTGAAGTGATGAGGCGTGGTTCGGTGAGGAGTGGTTTCTAGGACCTCAGAATTTTGTGATGTCACAGAAGCTGATTTCTCTGAAGCAGAAATCCCATTCTCATGGCATATGAGTCCTAGGGCTTTAAGAAGAAAGACCTGGGAAGGAACAAGTAAGAGCCCTGTTAGCCTGATCATGAACTCAGATGGTCTTTTCTGTTTCTTTCCCACTTCCAATTTCAATACAAAGAGAAAAGAAAATGATGTTCTGTATACCATTCTTTAGACCAACATTTCTCCAGAGAGAGCATTGTGTTCCTATTTCCACTGCAATTTCTAGAGATCTCAATCAACAACGAGGCCTCTTGGCTACCATTAGGTCTCTGGGAGGTTTGATGTCCTTGGGTGAGAGGGTCCATAGTTAGCTCTTGTTCCCTCTGGTGTCTGGGGTGTAAGGTCTACCTTTGGTGCTTGGTCAGCTAGGAAGCGGAGGGAAGGAAGAAGGGAAGGAAAATCACAATTCCAGGAAAATTGCCAGGGCAGGGATGCATTGTGCTGTCTGTGTCCTTATCTGCTACTGTCCTGAAACAACAGTCCCAAGGGTTGAAGGCTCTGTCTCCGTGACATTACCTTAAACACCGTTGCAAAGGCTTCATTGAGAGTGAAATTCTGCGTGATCGCTAAACCTAAAGGCAGAGCCCTGGTCAGCACACCTTGTCATCATTAGTTAATGCTACATGCAGTATTCATGGGAGAGCCATGTTGAGAAACTCTATTTGTACAGATGAAAATGATTGGCCAACATCGATGGCCTGCCAGGCCCACTCTAGCATCACTGTGGAAGGAACCGAGATGCCCTTTAAGGGCTGTGGATAAATATGATAATGGAGATGATGATAAAGAAGATTATTTCCAAATGAAAATGCAAGGAGACCAAGGGAAATATCCTATGGCTTCACTCATATATGGCCCATGAGGAATACCATGGACATGAATAGAATAAGGGAAAATGGAAGGAGAAGAAGTGAGACAGGGAGACGCACCAGGAGAGACTCAGGACTTTGGGTACCAAGCTGAGGGTTACAGGAGGATAAGACATGCCATAAAGAGGGAACTGGTTAATTGGTATGGAGTTGGTGTGGCATTATATGAGGATTAGCACTTTGTGGTATATGCAATTAAAGAATCAGGGAATACTATGTCAAAAACGTAGGATGGATGAAAGGCTGGCTTGCCGAATATAAGAAAAAATACTAAATATAATGCAAAACAGTCCATAACACAAGGAGATGAAGAAAGAAAGAGAAGAGAAATGAATTCTAGTTTTATTATCTAAATGATTAAAATTGTAGGCAATTTGTTTCCTATAAGGTCCTTATCTGAATTTGGTCTTTGGACATTGTCAATTAGAATCTTCCCTCCTCCTACATTTCGGGCATAGATGAGATAAGCCGACATTACCCTAAATGTCTCGAATTGTGGACCAGGGAATTGATTTGAACCTGGATTTCTTTGTTTTGGGAGATGTTTGAGGACTGCTTCAAAAGCCTCAAAATCTGCTTCCAAATCATTACCGAAGATGTCAGATATTTATGACTATTTATCTTGTCATGGTAGTGCCTATGTGTCTTTAATTTATCCTTTTCTCTCCAGTATTGGATTTGCTGTCATACTTGAGTGTAGCGGTATTTGAGGTAAGGTTGTTTAATTAGTTTATTAATTAATTAATTAATAATTCTTGATAGGTAAGGGTTAAATTATCCAGTTTGGGTGGTTTGTTACTTTGATTTTCTAAGCTTTTCTTTTTTATGTTATTTTCTCTGAATTTTGCTTCCCTTAGAGGTATTCCTTACTTGCTCCCTAAATTCTGGTGTGTGTGTGTGTGTGTGTGTGTGTGTGTGTGTGTGTATGTGTTGTACAAAATGCTAAAAATGATATTTTAAGAGATATGAAGCTACTCTATGACAGATCAAAATTCACCTTTGAATACAGTGGAAAGTCACATTCCATCCTATTGGCCACATTTCCTGCATTGAATGTCCCATTTGATTCACTTTTAGAAACGCAGATTCTGACTAGCCTGCCTGGAACAACCAGCAAATTTTGTGTGTCTGGTTAGAGTCTAATTGCCTGTCCCCTTTTCTTGCCTTTTCACATGTTTCTTTACTTCCATGAGTGAGTGAAATCGTATGGTAATTGTCTTTCTGTGACTGGCAGGTATGACACAGCCCAATCCTCTCTCCCGCTACACCACATGTCAAAAGGAGCAAGAATGCCTCTTGCTTATCTCTCCATAAGAGTCCGCATTGCATCTGGAGGACAGGGAGACTAGAAGTGTCTGGGAGCTCCAGGCTTGTCTTCAGCCATCAGCACAAACATAAGATGACCACATCAATGGAAACATGGCATAAATGGACCTGAAGCCTAGAAATAACACTCCACAGTGGAAGAGAGAAGAAGTCTCAGAAACCATGGGAGAAGGGTGTAGACAGGGCTTTATAGGGATAGTTGGCCAGTTGGTCCTTCAGAGGACAGGGAACCATGGCCAAAGTCAAAGGTCTTGGTGAGAGCAGCACACTTAGAACCCACAATTTGAATATTGACCCATAGCTTTTGGTGGAGAAAAGGATATTGTCGAATGACATGAGTTATTGCAACCCAAGGGTCTTGAGGCCAGGGGATTCCAGATCGGCATTGCAGACATAGACTCCAGAGAACACTGTGTATCTCCTGGAGAGGACACCAGCAATCAAGCACGGGCAGACAACCTGTAAACCACGATCAGAGTCAATACCTCGGTTGACACCGTGGTAAGATTATTATTTCTTTGTGTGCATTCATGATAGACAGTGTTGGTGTAGATGGCTCAATGGGTCCAAAAGATACTTTGGCTCTACGACCATCAGCATCAAGACTGAGAAGTGGCCACAGGCAAGATGGTGAGGACATTTGCTGCGAAATCTGGAATCAGGAATTCCCAAACATGGAAGACAGTTGGGACTGCCTTCTTCAGGCCAAGGTGCTTAGTCCCAGGATAACAGAAAATCCTGCAGGGGACAAGAAGAAACCCTGCCCACATCCTCTCCCCTGGCCACAGAATTCAGCAGGCCTTAAGTTTTGTGGAGTTGGTTGAACGTCATGTTTCACAGGCACAGCAGATGCACGAAGCTTAACCTCACCATATTTGGCCCAGACACCAAAAGCTCTGAATGGAAGGCAAGGAGAGCTTCTGCAGAGGTCGAGCGGACAGGAGAGTGGACAGCCACAACACAACCCCAGAGGGCATGTCACAAACACCTGAGTCTCTCTCAAGTGCCAGCCCATGAGCTCTCCATCCTAAAGAAATGAACTTCAAGGTAGATAACAAAAGGCGTGTTTCGAATACAGAGAAAACAGAGACTTTTGTAGATTCACGTGGTATTCCTGAAACTGGCCCAAAAGTCTTTTCAGATGGCTTCAAATGGGGATTGGTTCTCTTACAACATGCTCCGTGCTTGCTCCAGTGAGCTCCAAACAAATAAGTCTGACCTAGGACTAAGCTTCTAGGGTGTAGTGTCTGCCTTTAATGTTTGGTCAGCTGGGAAAATTGGGAGGCATTTATCGCAAAATTTCTGGAGATGTAAGAAGAATTTGTGTCCTCACTGTTGAAGATTCCAGACATGTCTTTGGTATGGTTGTGTGTGTTAACTCTGAACTTTCCTCGGATTGTGGGGGGCATTTTCCTGTTCAGAAGCATCCTGATAGGGTGTGAGGACCATGAATATGGCGTGGAGTTCCCATGTGAGTCTGCTTGTACTCCTGACTCTTTTTTGACCTTACGTGGGTAAGATGAAATTGTGGATTCTTGCCCTTCTCAGGAGTCCAGAGAGGGTGGTGGTGACAGTCACGGTCAAAGACTACAACTGTGGCCATGGAGAAGGTGACCCCAAATAGCTCCACAAACTGTCTTGGGGAAATACCCAGCCGGCTCCAGCGGTTTGGAGTGATTTTGATAGTCCTGGCTGACCCAGAACTACTCCAGCCCGGTGAGGTAATAAGGCGTGGTTTGGTGAGGAGTGGTTGCTACGACCTTAGAGCTTTGTGACATCACAGAAGCTGACTGCACTGAAGCAGCAATCCCATTCTCATTACATATGAGTCCTATGGCTTTAAGTAGAAACACCTGGGAAGGAACAAGAAAGAGCCCTGTTAGTCTGATCATGAACTCATGTGGTCTTTTCTGTTCCTTTCCCACTTCCACTTTCAATACAAAGAGAAAAGAAAATGATGTTCTGTATACCATTCTTTAGACCAACATTTCGCCATAGAGAACAAGGTGTTCTTGTTTCCACTGCAATTTCTAGAAATCTCAATCAACAATGGGGCCTCTTGGCTACCATTAGGTCTCTGGGAGTTTTGATATCCTTGGGTGAGAGGGTCCATTCTTAGTTTCCGTTCCCTATGGTATCTCGGGTGTAAGGTCTGCTTTTGGACCTTGGTCAGCTTGGAAGGTGAGGAAAGGAAGAAGGGAAGGAGAGTCACAATTCCAGGGAAAATTGCCAGGGCAGGAATGCGTTGTGCTATTTGTGTCCTTATCTGCTAGTGTCCTGAAACAGCAGTCCTAAGGGATGAAGGCTCTGTCTACCTGACATACCTTAAACACCGTTGCAAAGGCTTCATGGAGAGTGAAATTCTGCATGATCACTACCCCTAAAGAGAGAGCCCTGGTCAGCACTCTTTGTCATCATTACTTAATGCTATATGCCATAATCATGGGGGGAGCCATGTTGAGCAACTCTCTTTATTCAGATGTAAATGAACGACCAACATCGATGGCCTGCCATGCCCACTCTAGCATCACTGTGGAAGGAGCCAAGATATACTTTTAAGGGCCTGTGGATAAAGATGATTAGGAAGATGATAATAAAATATATGATATCCAAATGAAAATGCAAGCAGAACAAGGAAAATGTCCTATGGCTTCAATCATAAGTTGCCCATGTGGAATACCATGGACATTAGTAGTAGAAAGGGAAAACTGAACTAGAAGATGTCAGATAGGGAGATGCACCAGGAGAGACTCAGGAATTTGGGGACCAAGCTGAGGTTTACAGGAGGATAAGACATGCAATATAGAGGGATCTTGTTAATGCGTATTGAAGTGGTGTGGCATTATATGAGGATGAACACTTGTTGGTATATACAATTAAAGAATCAGGGAACACTATGTCAAAAAACGTAGGATGGATGAAAGGCTGGATTGACGAATATAAGAAAAAATAGTGAATAGAACGCAAAACAGGACACTTCACTTGGAGATGAAGAAAGAAACAGAAGAGAAATGAATTCTAAATTTATTATCTTATGGTTAAAATTGTATGCAATTGATTTCCTATAAGGTCCTTATATGAATTGGGTCTTTGGACATAGTAAATTAGAGTCTTCCCTCTTCCTACATCTTGGGAATAGATGAGCAAATACGACATTACCATTAAAAGTCTCAAATTGTGGACCAGGGAATTGATTTGAACTTGGCTTTCTGTGTGTTGGGAGATGATTGAGGGCTGCCCAAAAGCCTCAAAATCTGCTTCAAAAGTCATTCCCTGAGATGTCAGATATGTATGACTCATGATCTTGTCATGGTAGTGCGTATGTGTCATGGAATTTATCCTTTTCTCGCCGGTATTGGATTTCCTGGCAGACTTGTGTTTAGGGGTCTTGTAGGTAAGGTTGTTTAATTAATTAATCAATCAATTAATTAATTAATTATTGATAGGTAAGGTGTTATCTTATTCAGGTTGGACGGTTTGTTACTTTGATTGTCTAAGCTTTTGTTTTTTATGGTATTTTTTCTATAATTTTGCTATAAATTTGCTATAAATAAATATATAAATTTCTATAATTTTGCTTCCATGAGTGCTATTACTCACTTGCTTCCTAACTTCTGTGGGACTGTTTTAAGTGTTTGTGTGTGTGTGTTTGTGTATGTGTGTATGTGTTTCACAAATTCCTAAAAATGATATTTTTAGAGATAGGAAGCTGCTCTATTCCAGATCACAATTCACCTTCAAACACTGTGGAAACTCACGTTACATCCAATTCAGTCACATTTTTGCATTGAATGTCCCATTTGATCCACGTGTAGAAAGGGAGATTCTGACTAGCCTGCCTGGAACCAACACCAAGTTTTGTGTGCCTGGTTAGAATCTAATTGCCTGCCCCTTTTCCTTGCTTTTTCACATGTTTCTTTACTTCCATGAGTGAGTGAGATCGTATGGTAGTTGTCTTTCGGTGACTGACAGATATGACACAGCCCAGTGCTCTCTCCCTTTCTGTCACATGTAACAAGGAGCAAGAATGTCTTCTTGCTTATGGCTCCATAAGAGTCTGCAGTGCATTTTGAAGATAGGGAGATGGTAGAAGTGTCTGGGAGCTCCAGGCTTGTCTTCAGCCATCATCACAACCAGACAATGACCCCATCAATGTAAACATGGCATAAATGGACCTGAAGCCTAGAAATCACACTCCACGGCGAAAGAGAGAAGAAGTCTCAGAGACCATGGGAGAAGGGTGTAGACAGGGCTAATGGGAGAATTGGCCGGTTGGTGCTTCAGAAGGCAGGGAACCATTTCCAAAGACAAAGGCCCAGGGGAGAGGAGCACACTTAGAACCCACAATTTGAATGTTGACCCATAGCTGTTGGCGGAGAAAAGGATAGTGTCCAATGACATGAGTTTGTGCAACCCAAGGATCTTGAGGCCCTTGGATTATAGATCAGCATTGCAGCCATAGACTCCAGAGAACACTGTGTATCTCCTGGAGGGGACACCAGCAAGCAACCACGTGCAGACAGCCTGGAAACCATGATCAGAGACAATACCTGTTGACACCTTGGTAAGATTATTATTTCTTTGTGTGCATTCATGATAGACAGTGTTGGAGGAGATGGCTTGATGGGTCCAAAATATACTTTGGCTCTACGACCACCAGCATCAAGACTGAGAAGTGGCCACAGGCTGGACGGTGAGGACATCAGCTGCCCAAACTGCAATCACGGATTACCAAACCTGGAACACTGTTGGGAATGTCTTTTTCAGGCCATGTTGTTTAGTCCCAGGAGAACAGAAAATCCTGAAGGGACTAGAAGAAAGCCCTGCCCACGTCCTCTCACCTGTCCTCAGAATTCAGTAGGCTTTGTTTTGTGGAGTGTGTTAAAAGTCCTGTTTCACAGGCACAGCTGGAGCACGAAGCTTAACCTCACCATATTTGGCCCAGACAACAAATGCTCTGAATAGAAGGCAAGGAGAGCTTCTGCAGATTATGAGCCCACAGGAGAGTGTACAGCCACAACTCAACACCAGAGGTCATGTCACATATATCTGATACTCTCATCTGAGTACCAAGTGTCAGCCCTTGGGCACTCTATGAGTTCGTCTTCCTAAAGAAATTATCTTCAGGGAAGATAACAGATTGTGCGTTTTGAATACAGAGAAGACAAAGACCTTTTGTAGATTCACGGTGAATTTCTGAAACTGGCCCAAAAGCCTTTTTAGAGGGCTATACATAGGGATTGGTTCTCTTCCAAAATTCTCCATGCTTAACTCCTGTGAGCTCCAAACAGATGAGTCCTTCCTGGGCCTAAGCTTCTAGGCTGTAGTGTCTGCCTTTAATGTTTGGTCAGCTGGGAATATTGGGAGGCATTTATGGCACGATTTCTGGAGATGCAAGAAGAACTCATGTCCTCACTGTTGAAGACTCCAGACATGTCTTTGGAATCATTGCGGGTGTTAACTCTGAGCTTTTCTCAGAGGGCTGGGAGCGCTTTTCCTCGTCAGAAGCATCCTGATAGGGTGTGAGGACCATGAATATGTGTGTGGCGAGTCGTTCCCCGTGTGAGGCTGCTTGTGCTCCTGATTCTTTCCTGACCTTATGTGGGTAAGATGAAATTGTGGATTCTTGCCCTTCTCAGTAGTCCAGAGAGGTGGTGGTGACAGTCACATCCATAGACTCCAAATTCGGCCATGGAGAAGGTGGCCACAAATCGCTTCACAAACTCTCCTGGGAAAATCCCCAGGTGGCTCCAGCGGTTTGGAGTGATTTTGATACTCCTGGCTGACCCAGAACTACTCCAGCCAGGTGAAGTGGTGAGGCGTGCTTTGGTGAGGAGTGGTTGCTAGGACCTCAGAGCTTTGTGACGTCACAGAAGCTGATTGCACTGAAGCAGCAATCCCATTCTCATGACATATGAGTCCTATGGCTTTAAGTAGAAAGACCTGGGAGTGAACAGGAAAGAGCCCTGTTAGCCTCATCATGAACTCAAATGGTCTTTTCTGTTTCTTTCCCACTTCAACTTTCTATACAAAGAGAAAAGAAAACGATGTTCTGTATACCATTTTTTAGATTAACATTTCTCCAGAGAGAGCAAGGTGTTCCTATTTCCACTGCAATTTCTAGCGATCTCAATCCACAGCCAGGCCTCTTGGCTACCAGTAGGTCTCTGGGAGGAAATGTGAGTTTCCACTGTGTTTGAAGGTGAATTGTGATCTCAATAGTGTAGCTGCATATCTCTTAAAATATCATTTTAGCGTTCTGTGATACACACACACAAACACAGACACACACACACACACACACACACACACACAAACACACTTAAAAGAGTCCTACAAAATATAGGGAGCAATTGAGGAATAGTACTCATGGAAGCAAAATTCGGAGAAAATATCATAAAAAACAAAAGCTTAGAAATCAAAGTAACAAACCATCCAAACTGGATAACTTAACTCATTTCCTGTCAAAAATTAATAATTAATTAATTATACAACCTTAACTAATAGACCTCTCCACACAAGTATGCCAGCAAATCAATTACCGGAGAGAAAAGGATAAATTCCAAAACATATACGCACTACCACGTAAAGATCATGAGACATACATATCTGATGTCTCAGTTATTGGCTATTGAAGCAGCTTTTGAGGCTTTAGAAGCAGTCCTCAAACATCTCCCAACACACAGAAAGCCAGGTTCAAATCAATTCCCTGGTCCACAATTCGAGACTTTTAATGGTAATGTCGTATTTTCTCATCTATTCCCAAGATGTAGGAAGAGGGAAGACGCTAATTTACTATGTCCAAAGACCCAATTCATATAAGGACCTTATAGGAAATCAATTGCATACAATTTTAATCATAAGATAATAAAATTATAATTCATTTCTCTTTCTTTCTTTATCTCCATGTGACACGGCCTGTTTTACTTTCTATTCATTATTTTTTATTATATTTGGCAAGCAAGCCTTTCATCCATCCTACGTTTTATGACATAGTGTTCCCTGATTCTTTAAATGCACATACCACCAAGTGCTCATCCTCATATAATGCCACACCACCTGCATACCCATTAACCAGTTCCCTCTTTATGGCATGCCTTATCCTCCTGTAATACTCAGCTTGGTCCCCAAAGTCCTGATTATCTCCTGGTGCGTCTCCCTGTCTGATGTCTTCTCCTTCCGTTTTCCCTTACTACTAGTAATGTCCATTGTATTCGTCATGGGCTACATGTGAGTGAAGCCAAAGGATATTTCCCTTGATCTGCTTGCATTTTCATTGGGAAATCATCTTATTTATCATCATCTTCATAATCATCTTCATTCACTAGCTCTTCAAAGGGTATTTCAGCTCCTTCCACAGTGATGCTAGAGTGTGCATGGCAGGCCATCGATGTAGGCCGTTCATTTTCATCTGAATAAAGACCGTTGCTCAACATGCCTCTAGCCATAACTATGGTTGTAGCATTATCTAATGATGACAAGATGTGCTGACTAGGGCTCTTTCTTTAGGGGTAGCGATCATGTAGCATTTCACTCTCCATGAAAACTTTGCAATGGTGTTTAAGGTAATCTCAGGTAGACAGAGCCTTCATGCCTTAGGACTGGTATTTCAGGACACTATCAGATAAAACACATACAGAACAACGCATCCCTGCCTTGGCAAATTTCCTGGAATTGTGACTTTCCTTCCCTTTTTCTTTCCTTCACCTTCCATGCTGACCAAGCACCAAATGGGGACCTTACACCCGAGAAACCATAGGGAACAGTAGCTAAGAATGGACCCTCTCACCCAAGGATATCCAACCTCCCAGAGACCTAATGGTAGTCAAGAGGCCTCGCTGTTGATGGAGATCTCTATAAATTGCAGTGGAAATAGGAACACCTTGCTCTCTGGAGAAATGTTGGTCTAAAGAATGGCATACAGATCATCGGTTTCTTATCTCTCAGTATAGAAAGTGGAAGTGGGAAAGAAACGGGAAAGACCACCTCAGTTCATGATCAGGCTAACATGGTTCTTTCTTGGTCCTTCTCAGGTCTTTCTACATAAAGCCATAGGACTCATATGTCATGAGAATGGGATTGCTGCTTCAGTGAAGTCAGCTTCATTGATGTCACGAATCTCTGAGGTCCCAGCAACCACTTTTCACCAAACCACTCCTCATCACTTGACCTGGCTGGAGTAGTTCTGGGACAGCCAGGAGTCTCAAAATCACTCCAAACCCCTGGAGCCTCCGGGGTATTTCAGCAAGACAGTTTGTGAAGCTATATGGGGTCACCTTGTATTTGGCCGAATTTGTAGTCTTTGGCTGAGACGGTCACCTCCACCCCTCTGGACCTTTGAGAAGGGCAAGACCACAATTCCATCTTACCCACATTAGGTCAAGAAAGAGTCAGGAATACAAGGACCTCCCAAGGGGAACTCCACGCCATACACATGTTCATGGTCCTCACTTCCGATCAGAATGCTTCTCTCCAGGAAAAGCGTGCCCAGCCCTCCAGGGGAAGCTCTGAGTTAACACCCGCAACCATAACAAAGACATGTCTGGAGTCTTCAACTATGAGGACACAAGTTCTTTCATCTCCAGAAATCGTGCCATAAATGCCTCCCTATTTTCCCAGCTGACCAAACATTAAAGTCAGACCCTACACCCAAGAAGCTTTGGCCCAGGAGGAACTCATCTGTTTGGAGCTCACAGGAGTAAGCACGGAGCATGTTGGAAGAGAACCAACCCCCATATGATGCGTTTTGAAAGGCTTTTGGGCCAGTTTCAGGAATACAACGTGAATCTACAAAAGGTCTCTGTCTTCTCTGTATTTGAAAGGAGCATTCTGTTATCTCAACTGAAGATAATTTCTTTAGGTTGAAGAGCTCATGGAGTGCCCAAAGGATGACAATTGAGAGAGTCTCAGGATTGTGTGACATGCCCTCTGTTGTTGTGTTGTGGCTGTCCACTCTCCTGTGGGCTCGTCCTCTGTAGAGGCTCTCCTTGCCTTCCATTCAAGTGCGTGGTGTCTGGGCCAAATATGGTGAGTTTAAGTTTCGTGGGTCTGGTGTGCCTGTGAAACGTGTCTTTCAACCCACTCCACAAAACTTAGGGCCTACTGATTTCTGTGGCCAGGTGAGAGTATATGGGCAGGGCTTTCTTCTAGTCCCCTGCAGGATTATCTGTTCTCTGGGCCTAAGCTACGTTGCCTGAAGTAGGCAGTCCCAAGTGTGTTCCAGGTTTGGGAATCAGTGATTGCATGTTGGGCAGCTAATGTCCTCACCGTCCTGCCTGAGGCCACTTCTCAGTCTTGATGCTCATGGTCATAGAACCCAAAATCTTTGGCGCCCATCGAGGCAAATCCACCAACACTGCCCATTACGATTGCACCAAAGAACTAATAGTCTTACCACAGTGTCAACTGCTTTACTCACTGATCAGGGTTTCTAGGCTGTTTGCCCCTGGTTGCCTGCTGGTGTCCTCTCCGGGAGATAGACAGTTTTCTCTGAGTCTATGACTTCAAGCATGTTGATCTGGAATCCCCCGGCCTCAAGACCCTTGGGTTGAAAGAACTCATGTCATTCAGTCACTCATTTTCTCCATCAACAGCTATGCGTCAACATTGGAATTGTGGTTTCTAAGTGGACTTACATCCCCTGGGCCTTTGCTTTGGCCATGGCTCCCTGTCCTCTGAAGCACCAAACGTCCAATTTTCCCATAAGCCCTGTCTAAACCCCTCTCCCATGGTCTCTGTGACTTCTTTTCTCTTTCACTGTGGAGTGTGATTTCTAGGATTCAGGTCCATTTTTGCCATGTTTACATTGATGTCATCATCTTCTGGTTGTGCTGATGTCTGAAGACAGGCCTGGAGCTCCCAGACACTTCTACCATCTCCCTGTCCTCCAAAAGCCCTGCGGACTCTTATGGAGCCATAAACAAGAGGGCATTCTTGCTCCTTGTGACATGTGGCAGAAAGGGAGAGAGCATTGGGCTGTGTCATATCTGTCAGTCACAGAAAGACAACTACCATAAGATTTCACTCACTCATGGAAGTAAAGAAACATGTGAAAAAGCAAGAATAAGGGACAGGCAATGAGGCTCTAACCAGGCACACAAAATTTGGTGTTTATTCCAGGCAGGCTAGTCAGAATCTGCGTTTCTAAATGTGGATAAAAATGGGACATTCAATACAGGAAATGTGGCCGAAGGGGATGTTACGTGGTTATCCACTGTGTTTGAACATGAATTGTGATCTGGAATAGAGCAGCTTCATATTTCTTAAAAGATCACTTTTCGCATTTTGTGAAACACACACACACACTGACAGACGCACACGCACACACACAAGCACTTAAAGAGTCCCACAGAAGTTAGGGAGCAAGTGAGCGATAGCATTCATGGAAGCAAAATTCAGAGAAAATAGGATAAAAAACATAAGCTTAGAGAATCAAAGTAAAAAACCGTCAAAACTGCATAAGTTAACTCCTTACTTATCAAGAATTAATTAATTAATTATTGAATTAATTACTTAATTAAACAACCTAACCTAAAAGACCCCTACACAAAAGTATGCCAGCATATCCAATACCGGAGAGAAAACGATAAATTCCAAGACATATATGCACTACCATGACGAGATCATGAATCATATGTATGTGATGTTCTGGTAATGAATTTTGAAGCAGTTTGGGGCTTTTGAAGCAGTCCTCAAACATCTCCCAAAACACAGAGAGCCACGTTCAAATCAATTCCCTGGTCCACAATTTGAGACATTTAATGGTAATGTCGGCTTTTCTCATCTATTCCCAAAATGTGGGAAGTGGGAAGACTCTAATTTAAAATGTCCAAAGACCCAATTCAGAAAAGGACCTTATAGGAAACCAACAGCATACAATTTTAATCAGTAAAATAATAAAACTAGAATTTATTTCTCTTCTCTTTCTTTCTTCATCTCCGTGTGAAATGACCTGTTTTGCTTTCTATTCACTATTTTTTGTTATATTCGGCAAGTCAGCCTTTCTTCCATCCTACGTTTTTTGACATAGTGTGTCCTGACTCTTTAATTGCATATACCACCAAGAGCTCATCCTCCTATAATGCCACACCACCTCCCTACCCAATAACACGTTCCCCTTTTTTGGCAGGTCTTATCCTCCTGTAACCCTCAGCTTGGTCCCCAACGTCCTGAGTCTCTCTTGGTGCGTCTCCCTGTCTGACTTCTCCTCCGTTTTCCCTTACTACTACTCATTTCCATGGTATTCCTCATGGGCCACATAGGAGTGAAGCCATTGGATATGTCCCTTGGTCTACTTGCCTTTTCATTTGGAAATCAACTTCTTTATCATCATCTTCGTAATCATCTTTATCCACTAGCCCTTCAAAGGGTATCTCGGCTCCTTCCACAGTGATGCTAGAGAGGGTATGGCAGGCTATCGAAGTTGGCTGTTCATTTTCATCTGAATAAAGAGCATTGCTCAACATGACTCTCCCCATGACTATGGCATGTAGCATTAACTAATGATAACAAGGAGTGCTGACCAGGTATCTTTCTTTAGGGGTAGCGATCATGCATAGTCACTCTCCATGAAGCCATTGCAACGGTGTTTAAGGAAATATAAGGTAGACAGAGCCTTCATTCCTTAGGACTGGTGTTTCAGGACACTAGCAGATAAGGACACGGAAAGCACAACGCATCCCTGCATTGGCAAATTTCCCGGTATTGTGACTGTCCTTCCCTTCTTCCTTCCTTCACCTTCCAAGATGACCAAGCACCAAGTGCGGACCTTACACCCAAGAAACCATAGGGAACAGTAGCTAAGAATGGACCCTCTCACCCAAGGATATCCAACCACCCAGAGACCTAATGGTAGCCAAGAGTCCTCGCTGTTGCATGAGATCTCTAGAAATTGCAGTGGAAATAGGAACACCTTGATCTCTCTGGAGAAATGTTGATCTAAAGAATGGTATACAGAACATCGTTTTCTTTTCTCTTTGTATAGAAAGTGGAAGTGGGAAAGAAAGAGAAAAGACCACCTGAGTTCATGATCAGGCTAACAGGGATCTTCCTTGTTCCTTCAAAGGTCTTACTACTTAAAGCCGTAGGACTCATATGTCTTGAGAATAGGGTTGCTGCTTCAGTGAAGTCAGCATCTGTGACGTCACAAAGCTCTGAGTTCCTAGCAACCACTCCTCACCAAACCATGCCTCTTCACTTCACCTGTGTCGAGAAGTTCTGGGTCACCCAGGAGCATCAATATCACTCCAAACCGTTGGACCACTTGGGTATTTCCCCAAGACAGTTTGTGAAGCGATATGGGGTCACCTTGTCCATGGCCAAATTTGTAGTCCCTGACCATGACTGTCACCACCACCCATCTAGACTCCTGAGAAGGGCACGAATCCAGAATTCCATCTTACCCACGAAAGGTCAAGAAATGTCAGGAGTAAAAGCATCCTCACACGGGGAACTTCACGCCATACACATGTTCATGGTCCTCAGACCCTATGAGGATGCTTCTGACGAGGAAAAGCGCACCCCGCTTCCGAGGAAAGCTCAGAGTTAACACCCAAAACCATATCAAAGACATGTCTGGATCTTCACAGTGAGGACACGAGTTCTTCTTGCATCTCCAGAAATCATGCCATAAATGCCTCCCTATTTTCCCAGCTGACCAAACATTAAAGCAGACCCTACACCCTAGAAGCTTAGTCCCAGGATGGACTCAACTGCTTGGAGCTCACAGGAGCAAGCTCGGAGCATGTTGAAAGAGAACCAATCCCCATGTGAAGCCATTGGAAAAGGCTTTTGGGCCAGTTCCATGAATACAGCGTGAATCTACAAAAGGTCCCTGTCTTCTATGTATTTGAAATGCGCATTCTGTGATCTTCCCTCAACATAATTTCTTTAGAATAAGAGCTCATGGAGTGCCAAAGGGTTAGCCCTTGAGAGAGTCTCAGGTGTGTGTGACATGCCCTCTGGGCTTGTGTTGTGGCTGTCCACTCTCCTGTGGTCTCCTACTCTGCAGAGGCTCTCGTTGCCTTCCATTCAGAGTGTTTGGTGTCTGGGCCAAATATGGTGAGGTTAAGCTTTGTGGATCTGATGTGCCTGTGAAACGTGACGTTCAACCCAACTCCAATAACATAAGGCCTCCTGAATTCTGTGGCCAGGTGAGAGGATGTGGGCAGGCCTTTCTTCAGGTCCCATGCAGAATTTTCTCTTGTCCTGGGACTAAGCAACGTGCCTGAAGAATGCAGTCCCAACAGAGTTCCAGGTTTGTGAATCCGTGATTGCATATTGGGCAGCTAATGTCCTCACCGTCCTGCCTGTGGCCACTTCTCAGCCTTGATGCTCGCATTCGTAGAACCCAAGTATCTTTCACGCCCATCGAGGCATCGCCACTAACACTGCCCATCATGAATGCACACAAAGGAATTATAATGTTACCACGGTGTCCACAGGTATTTCTCTCATCACGGTTTACCGGCTGTCTGCACCTGGTTGCTTGCTGGTGTCCTCTCCAGGAGATACACAGTGTTCTCGGACTCTCTGTCTGAACAGCATGCTGATCTGGAATTCCCTGGACTCAACGCCCTTGAGTTGCAAGAACTCGTGTCATTCACACTCTCTTCTTTTCTCCGCAAACTGCTATGGGTCAACATTCAAATTGTGGGTTCTAAGTGTGCTCCTCTCCCCTGGTTCTTTGTCTTTGGCCATGGCTCCCTGTCCTCTGAAGCACTAACTGTACAATTCTCCCATAAGCACTCTATACACAATTCTCCCATGGTCTCTGTGGCTTCATTTCTCTTTCACTGTGGAGTGGGATTCCAGGCTTCAGGTCAATTTATGCCATGTTACATTGTTATCGTCATCTTCGGGTTGTGCAGATGACTGAAGACAAGCCTGGAGCTCCCAGACACTTCCACCATCTCCCTGTCCTCCAAATGCATTGCGGACTCTTATGGAGCCATATGCAAGAAGGCATTGTTGCTCTGTGTGACTTTTGGCGGAAAAGGAGGGAGCATTGGGCTGTGTCATATCTGTCAGTCACAGAAAGAAAACAACCATAAGATTTCACTCACTCATGGAAGTAAAGAAACATGTGAAAAAGGAAGAATAAGGGACAGGCAATTAGGCTCTAACCAGGCACACAAAATTTGGTGTTTATTCTAGGGAGGCTAGTCAGAATCTGCATTTCTTAATGTGGATAAAAAGGGGATATTCAATGCAGGAAATGTGGCCGAAGGGGATGTTACGTGGGTTTCCACTGTGTTTGAACATGAATTGTGATCTGGCATAGAGCAGCTTCATATCTCTTAAAAGATCACTTTTCGCACTTTGTGAAGCACACACACACACACACACTGACACACGCACACACACAAACACTTAATGAGTCCCACAGAAGTTAGGGAGCAAGTGAGGGATAGCACTCATTGAAGCAAAATTCAGAGAAAATACCATAAAAAAACAAAAGCTTAGAGAATCAAAGTAACAAACCATCCAATCTGGATAAGTTAACTGCGTCTGTCCAGGAATAGCGCCCCCAAACCTAGGAGGAAATCTCAGAGTTAACACCCGCAACCATACCAAAGACATGCCTGTAGTCTTCAACTGTGAGGACACGAGTTGTTCTTGAATCTCCAGAAATCATGCCATAAATGCGTCCCAATTTTCCCAGCTGTTCAAACACTAAAGACAGACCCTACACCCAAAAAGCTTAAGCCCAGGATGGACTCACCTGTTTGGAGCTCAAAGGAGCAAGCACTGAACATGTTGGAAGACAACCAATCCCCACATGAAGCCATCGGAACAGGCTTTCTGGCCAGTCTCAGGAATACAACCTGAATCTACAAAGGTCTCTGTCTTCTCTGTATTCAAAACGCGCCTTCTGTTATCTACCCTGAAGATAATTTCTTCAGGAAAAAGAGCTCGTGGAGTGCCCAACGGCTGGGACTTGAGAGTCTCAGGTGTGTGTGACATGCCCTCTGGGTTTCTGTTCTGGCTGTCCACTCTCCTGTGGGCTCGTTCTCTGCAGAGGTTCTCCTTGCCCTCCATTCAGAGTGTTTGGTGTCTGGGCCACATAAGGTGTGCCTGTGAAACGTGACTTTCAACCCACTCCACAAAACGTAAGGCCTGCTGAATCTGTGGCCAGGTGAGAGGATGTGGGCAGGGCTTTTTTCTAGTCCAGTGCAGTATTTCCTCTTCTCCTGGGACTAAGCAACGGGGCCTGAAGAAGGCAGTCCCAACAGTGTTCCAGATTTGGGAATCCATGATTGTTGTTTGGGCAGCTAATGACCTCACCGTCCTGACTGTGGACACTTCTCAGTCTTAATGCTGGCGGTCATAGAGCTCAAGTATCTTTGGCGCCCATCGAGGCATCTCCACCAACACTGCCCATCACGAATGCACCCAAAGAAAGATAATCTTACTGCTGTGTCAACAGGTATTTTCTCTGATCAAATTTTCCATGCTGTCTGCACCTGGTTGCTTGCTGGTGTCCTCTCCAGGAGATACACAGTGTTTTCTGGAGTCGATGTCTGCAAAGCATGCTGATCTGGAATCCCCAGGCCTCAAGACCCTTGGGTTGCAAGAACTCATGTCATTCAGACACTCTCCATTTCTCCGCCAACACTTACGGCTCAACATTCAAATTGTGGGTTCTAAGTGTTCTCCACTCCCCTGGGGCTTTGGCTTTGTCCATGGCTCTCTGCCCTCTAAAGAACCAACCGTCCAATGCTCCCATAAGTCCTGTCTACACCCTTCTCTTTTTCGCTCTGGAGTGTGATTTCTAGGCTTCTGGGCCAATTATTCCATGTTTCCATTTATGTCATCATCAATGGTTGTGCTGATGGCTGAAGACACGTCTGGAGCTCCCAGACACTTCTACCACATCCCTGTCCTCCAAATGTGCTGCGGACTCCTATGGAGCCATAAGCAAGAAGGCATTCTTGCTCCTTGTGACATGTGGCAGAAAGGGAGAGAGCATTGGGCTGTGTCATATCTGTTAGTCATAGAAAGACAACTACCATATTATTTCACTCATTCTTGGAAGTAAAGAAACATGTGAAAAAAAAAAAAAAAAAAACCAAGAAAAACTGATATGCAATTAGACTCTAACCAGGCACACAAAATTCAGTGTTTGTTCCAGGTAGGTGAGTCAGAATCTGTTTTTCAAAAAGTGGATTGAATGGGACATTTAATGCAGGAAATATGGCCAAAAAGGATGTAACGTGAGTTCTGACTGTGTTTGAAGGTGAATTGTGATCTGAAATAGAGCAGCTTCATATCTCTTAAAACATCATTTTTAGTGATTTGAAACACACACACAAACACACACACACACACTGAAAAGAGTCCCACAGAATTTAGGGAGCAAGTGAGGAATAGAACTCATGGAAGCAAAATTCAGAGAAAATACCATAAAAAACAAACGCTTAGAGAATCAAAGTAACAAAGCTTCCAAAATGGATAAGTTAACTCCTTACTTATCAAAAATTAATTATTTAATAAATTAATTAATTAAACAAACTTAACTAAAAGACCCTTACACACAAGTATGCATCAAATCCAATACCGGAGAAAAAAGAAAAAAAATCCAAGACACATATGCACTTCCATGACAAGATCATGATTCATACATATCTGTTGGATCAGGTAATGATGAAAGCTTTTGAAGCCGTCTTAAAACATCTCCCAACACACAATAATCCAGGTTCAAATCAATTCCCTGGTCAACAATTCGAGACATTTAATGGTAAGTCGGCTTTTCTCAACTATTCCCAAAATGTAGGAAGAGGGAAGACTCGAATTTACAATGTCCAAAGTCCCAATTCACATAAGGACCTTATAGGAAACCAATTGCATACAATTTTAATCAGTAAGATAATAAAATGAGAATTCATTTTTCTTCTCTTTCCTTCTTCATCTCCAAGTGAAATGGCCTGTTTTGCTTTCTCTTCATTATTTTTTCTTATATTCGCCAAGCCAGCCTTTCATCCATCCTATGTTTTTTCACACAGTGTGCCCTGATTCTTTAATTGCATATAAAACCAAGTGCTCATCCTCATATAATGTCACACAACCTCTATACCCATTAAACATTTCCCTCTTTATGGCAGGTCTTATGCCCCTGTAACCCTCAGCTTGGTCCCCAAATTCCTGAGTCTCTCCTGCTGCATCTCCCTGTCTGACTTCTTCTCCTTCTATTTTCCCTTACTACTACTCATGTCCACGGTATCCCTCATGGGCCACATATGAGTGAACCATAGGATATTTCCCTTGGTCTGCTTGCATTTTCATTTGGAAATCATCAACTTTATCATCATCTTCATAATCATCTTTATTCACGAGCCCTTAAAAGGGTATCTCGGATACTTCCACAGTGATGCTGGAGTGGACATGGCAGGCCATCAATGGTGGCCATTCATTTTCAGCTGAATAAAGAGAGTTGCTCAACATGGATCTCCCAATGACAATGGCATGTAGCATTAACTAAAGATGACAAGGAGTGCTGACCAGGGATCTTTCTGTAGGGCTAGCGATAATGCAGTGTTTCACTCTCCATGAAGCCTTTGCAACGGTGTTTAAGGTAATGTCAGTTAGATAGAGACTTCATTCCTTAGGACTGGTGTTTCAGGACACTAGCAGATAAGGTCAAGGACAGCACAATGCATCCCTGCCCTGGCATGTTCCTGGAATTGTGACTATACTTCCCGTCTTCCTTTTGTCGCCTTCTAAGCTGACCAAGCAACAAAGTCAGTCCTTACACCTGAGAATCCATAGGGAACAGAAGTTAAGAATGGATAATCTCACCCAAAGCTATCAAACATCCCAGAGACCTAATGGTAGTCAAGAGGCCTCACTCTTGATTGAGATCTTTAGAATTTGCAGTGGAAATAGGAACACCTTGTTCTCTCTGGAGAAATGTTGGTCTAAAGAATGGTATACAGAACATCGTTTTCTTTTCTCTTTGTATAGAAAGTGGAAGTGGGAAAGAAACCACCTGTGTTCATGATCAGGCTAACAGGGCTCTTTCTTGTTCCTCCCAGGTCTTTCTACTTAAAGCCATAGGACTCATATGTCATGAGAATGGGATTGCTGCTTCAGTGAAGTCAGGTTCTGTGACATCACAAAGCTCTGAGGTCCTAGCAACCAATCCTCACCAAAGCACGCCTCATCACTTCACGTGGCTGGAGTAGTTTTGGGTGAGACAGGAGTATCAAATCTCCCCAAACCGCTGGAGCCGCCTGGGATTTCTCCAGGACAGTTTGTGGAGCAATTTGGGGTCACTTTCTCCATGGCCAAATTTCTAGTCTTTGGACGTGACTGTCACCACAACCCCTCTGGACTCCAGAGAAGGGCAAGAATCCACAATTTGCTCTTACTCATGTAAGGCCAAGAAAGACTCAGGAGTACAAGCAGCCTCACACGGGGAACTCCAGACAATACACATATTCATGATCCTCACACCGTTTCAGGATGCTTCTGACCACGAAAAGCACCCACCGCCCTCCAAGGAAAGCTTAGAGTAAACACTCGCAACCATCCCAAAGACCTGTCTGGAGTCTTCAACAGTAAGGACACAAGTTCTTCTTGCATCTCCAGAAAACCTGCCATAAATGCCTCCCCATCTTGCCAGCTGACCAAACATGAAATGCAGACCCTACACCCTAAGCTTAGGCTCAGGACGGACTCATCTATGTGGAGCGCACAGGAGCAAGCAGGGAGCATGTTGCAAGACAAACAATCCGCATGGAAAGCCATCGGAAAAGGCTTTTGGGAAAATCTCAGGATTACAACGTGAATCTACAAAAGGTCTCTGTCTTCTCTGTATTCGAAACACGCCTTATGTTATCTACCCTGAAGATAATTTCTTTAGGAAGTAGAGCTCATGAAGTTCCCAAGGGCTGGCTCTTGAGAGAGTCTCAGCTGTGTTCGATATGCCCTCTGGTGTTCTGTTGTGGCTGTCCACTCTCCTGTCTGCTCGTCCTCTGCAGAGGCTCCTGTTGCCTCCGTTCAGAGGGTTTGTTGTCTTGGCCAATATTGTGTTTTGCCCATGTTACCATCGTAGTTCTGGTGTGCCTGTGAAACGTGACTTTCTACCCACTCCAAAAAATTTAAGGCCTGCTGAATTCTGTGGCCAGGTGAGAGGATGTGGACAGGGCTTTCTTTTAGTCCCCTGCAAGATATTCTGTTCTCCTGGGACTAAGCAACATGGCCTGACGAAGGCAGTCCCAACAGTGTTCCAGGATTGGGAATCCGTGATTCCAGGTTGTGCAGCTAATGTCCTCACCGTCCTGCCTGTGGCCACTTCTCAGTCTTGATGCTGGTGGAGGTGGAGCCCAAGTATCTTTTGTGCCCATCGAGGCATCTCGCCAACACTGTCCATAACCAAAGCAAACAAAGAATAATTATATCGCCACGGTGTCAGCTGGTATTGTCACTGATCATGGTTTCCTGGGTGTCTGCACCTGGTTGCTTGATGGTGTCCTCTCCAGGAGACACACAGTGTTCTCTGGAGTCTATGTCTGCATAGCATGCTGATCTGGAATCCCCGACCTTCAAGATCCTTCGGTTGCAAGAACTTGTGTCATTCAGACATTCTTCCTTTCTCCACCAACCGCTATGTGTCAACATTCCAATTGTGGGTTCTAAGGGTGCTCCTCTCCCCTGGGCCTTTACTTTTGGCCATGGATCCCTGCCCTCTGAAGCACCAACCGTCCGATTCACCCATAAGCCCTGTCTATACCCTTCTCCCATGGTCTCTGTGACTTCTTCTCTCTTTCACTGTGGAGTGAGATTTCTAGGCTTCAGGTCCATTTATGCCATGTTTCCATTGATGCGGTCGTCTTCTGGTTGTGCTGATGTCTAAGACAAGCCTGAGCTCGCAGACACTGCTATGTTCTCCCTGTCTTCCAGATGCACTGCGGACTCTTATGGAGCCATAAGCAAGAAGGCATTCATGCTCCTTGTCACATGTGGCAGAAAGGGAGAGAGCATTGGGCTGTGTCATATCTGTCAGTCACAGAAAGGCATCTACCATACAATAGCACTCACACATGGAAGTAAAGAAACATGGGAAAAAGCAAGAAAAAGGGACAGGCAATGAGAATCCAACCAGGCACACAAAATGTGGTGTTTGTTCCAGGCAGACTTGTCAGAATCTGCGTCTCTAAAAGTGGTTCAAATGGGATAATCCATGCAGGAATTGTGGCCAAATGGGGTGTAACGTGAGTTTCCACTGTGTTGAAGGTGAATTGTGATCTGGAATAGAGCAGCTTCACATATCTTGAAATATCATTTTTAGCATTTTCTGAATCACACACACACACACACACACACACACACACACACACTTAGACGAGTCCCACAGAAGTTAGGGAGCAAGTGAGGATTAGCACTCATGGAAGCAAAATTCAGAGAAAATACCATAAAAAAAAACAAGGGTTAGAGAATCAAAGTATCAACCCGTCCAAACAGTATAAGTTAACTCCTTACCTATCAAGAATTAGTTAATTAGTTAAACAACCTTACCTAAAAGACCCCTCCACACAAGTATGCCAACAAATCCAATACCTTGGAGAAAAGGATAAATTCCAAGACACCTACGAAGTACCATGAAGAGATGATGAGTCATCCATATCTGACGTCTCAGGTAATGACTTTGAAGCAGCTTTGGAGGCTTTTGAAGCTGCCCTGAAATATTTCTGAACACACAGAAATCCAGCTTCAAATCAATTCCGTGGTCCACAATTCGAGACATTTAATGGTAAGTCGGCCTTTCTCATCTATTCCCAAAATGTAGGAAGAGGGAATACTCGAATTTACAATATCCAAAGACCCAATTCACATAAGGACCTTATAGGAAACAAATGGCATACAATTGTAATCAGTACGATAATAAAACTAGAATTCATTTCTCTTCTCTTTCTTTCTTCATATCCATTGAAACGGCCTGTTTTGCTTTCTATTCACTATTTTTTCTTATATTCGGCAAGCCTGTCTTTCATCTGTCCTACATTTTTTGTCATAGTGTTCCCTGATTCTTTAATGTCATATACCACCAATTTCATCCTCATATAATGCCAACTCCCTCCTTACCCAATAACCAGTTCCCCCCTTATGGCATATCTTATCCTCCTGTAACCACGCTTGGTCCCCAAAGTCCAGAGTCTCTCCTGGCGGGTCTCCCTGTATGACTCATTCTCCTTCCGTTTTCCCTTACTACAACCCATGTCCATGGTATTCCTCATGGGCCACATATGTTTGAACACATAGGATATGTCCCTTGGCCTACTTGCATTTTCATTTCGAAATCATCATCTTTATCATCATCTTCATAATCATCTTTATTCACGAGCCCTTAAAACGTTATCTCTGCTCCTTCCACAGTGATGCTAGAGTGGGCATGGCAGGCCATCGATGTTGGCTGTTCATTTTCATCTGAATAAGGAGAGTTGCTCAACATGGCTCTCCCCTGACTATGGCATGTACAATTAACTACTGATGACAAGGAGTGCTGAACAGGGCTCTTTCTTTCGGGGTAGCGATCATGCAGCATTTCACTCTCCATGAAGCCCTTTTAACAGAGTTTAAGGTAATGTCATGTAGACAGAGCATTTAAACCTTAGGACTGGTGATTCAGGAAACGAGCAGATAAGGACATGTACTTCACAATGCATCCCTGGCCTGACAATTTTCCTGGAACTGTGACTGTCCTTCCCTTCTTCTTTTCCTAACCTTCCAAGCTGACCATGCACCAAAGGCAGACCTTACACCCCAGAAACCGTAGGGAACAGAAGATAAGATTGGACCCTCTCATCCAAGGATATCCAACCTCTCAGAGACATAATTGTAGCCAAGAGGCCTCGCTGTTGATTGAGATCTCTAGAAATTGCAGTGGAAATAGGAACCCCCTGCTCTCTCTGGAGAAATGTTGGTCTAAAGAATGGTATACAGAACATCGTTTTCTTTTCTCATTGTAAAGAAAGTGGAAGAGGGAACGAAACAGCAAAGACTGAGCTCTGATCAGGCTAACAGGGCTCTTTCTTGTTCCTTCCCAAGACTTTCTAATTAAAGCCATAGGACTCCTAAGTCTTGAGAATGGGGTGGCTACTTCAGTGAAGTCAGCTTCTGTGAGGTCACAAAGCTCTGAGGTCCTAGCAAACACTCCTCACCAAACCAAACCTCATCACTTCACCGGGCTGGAGTAGTCCTGGGTCAGCCAGCAGTATCAAAATCATTCCAAACCACTGGAGCCACCTGGGAGTTTCCGAAAGAAAGTTTGTGGAGCGATTTGGGGTCATTTTCTAGATGGCCGAATTTCTAGTCTTTGGCCGTGTCTGTCACCACAACACCTCTGGACTCCGGAGCAGGGTAAGAATCCACAATTCCATCTTATGCACGTAAGGTCAAGAAAGACTCTGGAGTACAAGCAGCCTCACACGGGGAACTCCAGGCAATACACATATTCATGATCCTCACAGCCTGTCAGGATGCATCTGACCGGGAAATGCGCGCCCCACCTTCTGAGGAGAGCTCCAAGTAACCACCCGCAACCATACCAAAGACCTGTCTGGAGTCTTCATCAGTGAGGACCCAAGTTCTTCTTGCATCTCTAGAATTCGTGCCATTTATGCCTCCCCATTTTCCAAGCTGACCACACATGAAAGGCAGACCCTACACCCTAAGCTTAGGCTCAGGACAGACTCATCTATGTGGAGCTCACAGGAGCAAGCAGGGAGCATGTTGGAAGAGAACCAGTCCCCATGGAAAGCCTTCGGAAACGGCTTTAGGGCCAATCTCAGGATTACAACGTGAATATACAAAAGGTCTCTGTCTTCTCTGTATTCGAAACGTGCCTTCTGTTATCTACCTGAAGATAATTTCTTTAGGAAGAAGAGCTCGTGGAGTGCCCAAAGGCTAGCACTTGAGAGAGTTTCAGCTGTGTTTGACATGCCCTCTGGGGTTGTGTTGTGGCTGTCCACTCTCCTGTCAGCTCATCCTATGCAGAGGCTCTCGTTGCCTTCCATTCAGAGGGTTTGGTGTCTGGGCTAAATATTGTGAGGTTACCTTCGTGGGTTTGGTGTGGCTGTGAAACGTGACTTTCTACCCACTCCACAAAACTTAAGAATTGCTGAATTTTGTGGCCATGTGAGAGGATGTGGGCAGGGCTTTCTTTTAGTGCCCTGCAGGATTTTCTGTTCTCCTGGTACTAAGCAACGTGGCCTGAAGAAGACAGTCCCAACAGTGTTCCAGGTTTGGGAATCAGTGAATGCAGGTTGTGCAGTTAATGTCCTCACCGTCCTGCCTGTGGCCAATTCTCAGTCTTGATGCAGCAGGTGGTAGTGCCCAATTATCTTTTGCGCCCATCAAGGCATCTCCACCAACACTGTCCATTACCAATGCACAAAAAGCATAATAGTATTACCACGGTGTCATCTGGAATTGTCTCTGATCATGGTTTCCAGGGTGTCTGCACCTGGTTGCGTGATGGTGTCGTCCTCAGGAGATACACAGTGTTCTCTGGAGTCTATGTCTGCATAGTATGCTGATCTGGAATCCCCGACACTCAAGACCCTTTGGTTGCAAGAACTTGTGTCATTCAGACCCTCTCCCTTTCTCCACCAACCGCCATGTGTCAACATTGAAATTGTGGGTTCTAAGGGTGCTCCTATCCCCTGGGCCATTGTTTTTGGCCATGGCACCCTGCCCTCTGAAGCACCAACCGTCCAATTCTCCCATAACCCTGTCTACACCCTTCTCCCATGGTCTCTGTGACTTCTCTCTTTCACTATGGAGTGCGATTTCTAGGCTTCAGGTCCATTTATGCCATGTTTCCAATGATGTGGTCATCTTCTGGTTGTGCTGATGTCTAAGACAAGCATGAGCTCGCAGACACCGCTACGGTCTCATTGTCTTCCAGATGCACTCCAGACACTTATGGAGCCATAAGCAGGAAGGCATTCTTGCTCCTTGTGACATGTGGCAGAAAGGGAGAGAGCATTGGGCTGTGTCATATCTGTCAGTCAGAGAAAGACAACTACCATACAACATCACTCACACATGGAAGTAAAGAAACATGGGAAAAAGCAAGAAAAGGGACAGGCAATGCGACTCGAACCAGGCACACAAAATTTGGTGTTTGTTAAAGACAGGCTACTCAGAACCTGTGTCTCTAAAAGTGGATCAAATGGGATAATCAATGCAGGAATTGTGGCCAAATGGGGTGTAACGTGAGTTTCCACTGTGTTTTACGGTGAATTGTGATCTGGAATAGAGCAGATTCACATCTCTTAAAATATCATTTTTAGCGTTTTCTGAAACATACACACACACACACACACACACACACACACACACACACACACCCTTAAAAGAGTCCCACAAAAGTTAGGGAGCAAGTGAGGAATAGCACTCATGGAAGTAAAATTCAGAGAAAATACAATAAAAACACAAAAGCTTAGAGAATCAAATTATCAACACGTCCAAACTGTATAAGTTAACTCCTTACCTATCAAGAATTAATTAATTAATTAAACAACTTTACCTAAAAGACTCCTCCACTAAAGTATGCCAGCAAATCCAGTACCTTAGAGAAAAGGATAAATTCCAAGACACCTACCCACTACCATGACGAGATCATGAGTCATCCATATCTGACGTCTCAGGTAATGACTTTGGAAGCAGCTTTGGAGGCTTTTGAAACTGTCCTCAAACATCTCCCAACACACAGAATTCCAGGTTCAAATCAATTCCCTGGTCCACAATTCGACCATTTAATGATAAGTAGGCTTTTCCCATCTATTCCCAAAATGTAGGAAGAGGGAAGACTCGAATTTACAATGAAAAAAAAAAAAAAGGCGCAATTCACATAAGAACCTTATAGGAAACCAATGGCATACAATTTTAATCAGGAAGATATTAAAACTAGAATTCATTTCTCTTCTCTTTCTTTCTTCATATCCAAGTGAAACGGCCTGTTTTGCTTTCTATTCACTATTTTTTCGTAATTTTTGCAAGCCAGGAGTTCATCCATCCTACGTTTGTTGTCATAGTGTTCCCTGATTTTTAATGGCATAAACCACCAATTTAATCCTCATATAATGCCACACCACGTCCATACCCATTAACCAGTTCCCTCTTTATGGCTCCCTTTATGGTTCCCTCCTGTAACCAAGCTTGGTCCCCAAAATCCCGAGTCTCTCCTGGTGCGTCTCCCTGTCTGACTTCTTCTCCTTCTGTTTTCCCTTATTACTACTCATGTTCATGGTATTCCTCCTGGGCCACATATGAGTGAACCCATAGGATATGCCACTTGGTCTTCTTGCATTTTCATGGGAATCATTTTCTTCATCATCATCTTTATAATCATCTTTATTCATGAGCCCTTAAAACGGTATCTCTGCTCCTACCACAGTGATGCTAGAGTGGGCAATGCAGAGCTTCGATGTTGGCCGTTACTTTTCATCTTAAGAAAGAGAGTTGCTCAACATGGCTCTCCCCAAGTCTATGGCATGTAGGATTAACTACTGATAACAAGGAGTGCTGACCAGGTCTCACTCTTTTGGAGTAGCGATCATGCAGCATTTCACTATCCATGAAGCCCTTGCAACAGAGTTTAAGGTAATGTCAGATAGACAGAGCCTTCATCCCTTAGGACTAGTGATTTAGGACACGAGCAGATAAGGACACCCATCCCTGCCCTGACAATTTTCCTGGAATTGTGACGATCCTTCCCTTCGTCGTTTTCTCACCTTCCAAGCTGACCAAGTACCAAAGGCAGACTTTCCACACGAGAAACCATAGGGAACAGAAGCTAAGAATGGACCCTCTCACCCAAGGATATCCAACCTCCCAGAGACCTAATGGTAGCCAAGAGGCCTCGCTGTTGATTGAGATCTCTAGAAATTGTGGTGGAAATAGGAACCCCTTGCTCTCTCTGGAGAAATGTTGGTCTAAAGAATGGTATACAGAACATTGTTTTCTTTTCTCTTTCTATAGAAAGTGGAAGAGGGAACGAAACTGCAAAGATCCCGTGAGCTCATGATCAGGCTAACAGGGCTCTTTCTTGTTCCATCCCAAGTCTTTCTAATTAAAGCCATAGGACTCCTATGTCTTGAGAATGGGATGGCTGCTTCAGTGAAGTCAGCTTCTGTGACGGCACAAAGCTCTGAGGTCCTAGCAACCACTCCTCACCAAACCACGCCTCACTACTTCACCTGGCTGGAGTAGTCCTTCAGCCAGGAGTATCAAAATCAATCCAAACAGCTAGAGCCACCTGGGGATTTCTCCAAGACATTTTGTGGAGCAATTTGGGGTCACTTTCTCCATGGCCGAATTTCTAGTCTTTGGCCGTGACTGTCACCAAAACCCCTCTGGACTCCAGAGAAGGGCAAGTATCCACAATTTCATCTTACCCACGTAAAGTCAAGAAAGACTCAGGAGTAAAAGCAGCCTCACAAAGGGAACTCCAGGCAATATACATATTCATGATCCTCACAACCTATCATGTTGCTTCTGACCAGGAAAAGCGCCCCCCGCCTTCCGAAGAAAGCTCAGAGTAAACACCCGCAACCAAATCAAAGACCTGTCTGGAGTCTTCAACAGTGAGGACACAAGTTCTTCTTGCATCTCCAGCAATCGTGCCATAAATGCCTCCCCATTTTCCAAGCTGACCACACATGAAAGGCAGACCCTACACCCTACGCTTAGGCTCAGGACGGACTCATCTATGTGGAGCTCACAGGAGCAAGCAGGGAGCATGTTGGGAGAGAACCAGTCCTCATGGGAAGCCATCGGAAATGGCTTTCGGGCCAATCTCAGGATTACAACGTGAATCTACAAAAGGTCTCTGTCTTCTCTGTATTCGAAACGCGCCTTCTGTTATCTACCCTGAAGATAATTTCTTTAGGAAGAAGAGCTCATGGAGTGCCCAAGGGCTAGGACTTGAGAGAGTCTCAGCTGTGTTCGACATGTCCTCTGGGGTTGTGTGTGGCTGTCCACTCTCCTGTCAGCTCGTCCTCTGCAGAGGCTCTCACTGCCTTCCATTCAGAGGGTTTGTTTCTGGGCCAAATATTGTGAGGTTACCTTCGTGTGTCTAGTGTGCCTGTGAAACGTGACTTTCTACCCACTCGACCAAACTTAAGGCATGCTGAATTCTGTGGCCAGGTGACAGGATGTCGGCAGGGTTTTCTTTTAGTCCCCTGTAGGATTTTCTGTTCTCCTGGTACTAAGCAACGTGGCCTGAGGAAGGCAGTCCCAACAGTGGTCCATGTTTGGGAATCCGTTATTGCAGATTGTGAGCTAATGTCCTCACCATCCTGCCTGTGGCCACTTCTCAGTCTTGATGCTGGCTGTGGTAGAGCCCAAGTATCTTTGGCGCCCATCGAGGCATCTCCACCAACACTGTCCATCACCAATGCCCACAAAGCATAATAGTATTACCACGGTGTCATTCTGAATTGTCTCTGATCATGGTTTAGAGGGTGTATGCACCAGGTTGCTTGATGGTGTCCTCTCCAGGAGATACACAGTGTTCTCTGGAGTCTATGTCTGCATAGCATGCTGATCTGGAATCCCCGACCCTCAAGGTCCTTCGGTTGCAAGAACTTGTGTCATTCAGACACTCTCCCTTTCTCCACCCACCGCTATGTGTCAACATTCCAATTGTGGGTTCTAAGGGTGCTACTCTCCCCAGGGCCTTTGTTTTGGGCCATGGCTCCCTGCCCACTGAAGCACCAACTGTCCAATTCTCCAATAAGCCCTCTCTACACCCTTCTCCTATAGTCTCTGTGACTTCTTCTCTCTTTCACTGTGGAGTGCGATTTCTAGGCTTCAGGTCCATTTATGCCATGTTTCCAATGATGTTGTCATCTTCTGGTTCTGCTGATGGCTAAGACAAGCCTGAGCTCGCAGACACCACTACAGTCTCCCTGACTCCAGATGCCCTGCGGAATCTTATGGAGCCATAAGCAAGAAGGTATTCTTGGTCCTTGTGACATGTGGCAGAAAGGGAAAGAGCATTGGGCTGTGTCATATCTGTCAGTCACAGAAAGACAACTACCATACAATATCACTCACACATGGAAGTAAAGAAACATGGAAAAAAGCAAGAAAAGGGACAGGCAATGAGACTCGAACCAGGCACTCAAAATTTGGTGTTTGTTAAAGGCAGGCTACTCAGAATCTGCGTCTCTAAAAGTGGATCACATGGGATAGTCCATGCAGGAATTGTGGCCGAATGGGGTGTAACGTGAGTTTCCACTGTGTTTGAAGGTGAATTGTGCTCTGGAGTAGAGGAGCTTCACATCTCTTAAAATATCATTTTTAGCGTTTTGTGAAACACACACACACACACACACACACACTTAAAAGAGTCCCACAGAAGTTAGAGAGCAAGTGAGGAATAGTACTCATGGAAGCCAAATTCAGAGAAAATACCATTAAAAAAAAAAAAAAAGCTTAGAGAATCAAAGTGTCAACCCGTCTAAACAGTATAAGTAAACTCCTTACCTATCAAGAATTAATTAATTAATTAAACAACTTTACCTAAAGACCCCTCCACTCAAATATGCCAGCAAATCCAATACCTTAGAGAAAAGAATAAATTCCAAGACACCTACGCACTACCATGACGAGATCATGAGTCATCCATATCTGACATCTCAGGTAATGACTTTTGAAGGAGATTTGGAGGTTTTTGAAGCTGTCCTCCAACATCTCCCAACACACAGAAATCCAGGTTCAAATCAATTCCCTGGTCCACAATTTGAGACATATAATGGTAAGTCGGCTTTTCTCATCTATTCCCAAAATGTAGGAAGAGGGAAGACTCAAATTTACAATGAAAAAAAAAAAAAAAAGGCCCAATTCACATTACGACCTTATAGGAAACCAATGGCATACAATTTTAATCAGTAAGATAATAAAACTAGAATTCATTTCTCTTCTCTTTCTTTCTTCATATCCATGTGAAATGGCCTGTTTTGCTTTCTATTCATTATTTTTCCTTAATTTCGGCAAGCCAGGCTTTCATCCATCCAACGTTTTTTGTCATAGTGTTCCCTGATTCTTTAATGGCATATACCACCAATTTGATCCTCATATAATGCCACACCACCTCCATACCCATTAACCAGTTAACTCTTTATGGCATGTCTTATCCTCCTGTGCCAAGCTTGGTCCCCAAAGTCCTGAGTCTCTCCTGCTGCGTCTCCCTGTCTGACTTCTTCTCCTTCCGTTTTCCCTTACTACTACTCATGTCCATGGTATTCCTCCTGGGCCACATATGAGTGAACCCATAGGATATGTCCCTTGGTCTGCTTGCATTTTCATTTGGAATTGATCAACTTTATCATCATCTTCATAATCATCTTTATTCACGAGCCCTTAATAGGGTATCTCTGCTCCTTCCACAGTGATGCTAGTGTGGGCATGGCAGTCCATCGATGTTGGCCGTTCCTTTTCATTGGAATAAAGAGAGTTGCTCAACATGGCTCTCCCCATGTCTATGGCATGTAACATTAACTACTGATGACAAGGAGTGCTGACCAAGGCACTTTCTTTCGGGGTAGGGATCATGCAGCATTTCACTATCCATGAAGCCCTTGCAACGGAGTTTATGCTAATGTCAGGTAGACACAGCCTTCATCCCTTAGGACAGGTGAATCAGGACACGAGCAGATAAGGACAGGCACCCCTGCCCTGACAATTTTCCTGGAATTGTGACGATCCTTCCCTTCATCGTTTCCTCACCTTCCGAGGTGACCAAGCACCAAAGGCAGACCTTCCACCCAAGAAACCATAGGGAACAGAAGCTAAGAATGGACCCTGTCACCAAAGGATATCCAACCTCCCAGTCACCTAATGGTAGCCAAGAGGACTCGCTGTTGATTGAGATCTCTAGAAATTGCAGTGGAAATAGGAACCCCTTGCTCTCTCTGGAGAAATGTTGGTCTAAAGATTGGTATACAGAACATCTTTTTCTTTTCTCTTTCTATACAATGTGGAAGAGGGAACGAAACAGCAAAGACCCCCTGAGCTCATGATCAGGCTAACAGGGCTCTTTCTTGTTCCTTCCCAAGTCTTTCTAATTAAAGCCATAGGACTACTATGTCTTGAGAATGGGGTGGCTGCTTCAGTGAAGTCAGCTTCTGTGACGGCACAAAGCTCTGAGGTCCTAGCAATCACTCCTGACCAAACCACACCTCATCACTTCTCCTGGCTGGAGTAGTCATGGGTCAGCCAGCAGTATCAAAATCACTCCAAACCCTGGAGCCGTCTGGGGATTTCCCCAAGACAGTGTGTGGAGTGATTTGGGGTCACTTTCTCCATGGCCGAATTTCTAGTCTTTGGCCGTGACTGTCACCAAAACCCCTCTGGACTCCAGAGAAGGGCAAGCATCCACAATTTCATCTTACCCCCGTAAAGTCAAGAAAGACTCAGGAGTACAAGCGGCCTCACAAAGGGAACTCCAGGCAATATACATATTCATGATCCTTACAAACTTTGAAGTTGCTTCTGACCAGGAAAAGCGCCCCCTCCTTCCGTAGAAAGCTCAGAGTAAACACACGCAACCAAACAAAAGACCTTTCTGGAGTCTTCATCAGTGAGGACCCAAGTTCTTCTTGCATCTCCAGCAATCATGCCATAAATGCCTGCCCATTTTCCCTGCTGACCAGACAAGAAAGGCAGACCCTACACCCTACGCTTAGGCTCATGTCGGACTCATCTATGTGGAGCTCACAGGAGCAAGCAGGGAGCATGTTGGAAGAGAACCAGTCCCCATGGGAAGCTATCGGAAATGGCTTTCAGGCCAATCTCAGGATTACAATGTGAATCTACAAAAGGTCTCTGTCTTCTCTGTATTCGAAACGTGCCTTCTGTTATCTACCCTGAAGATAATTTCTTTAGGAAGAAGAGCTCATGGAGTGCCCAAGGGCTGGGACTTGAGAGAGTCTCAGCTGTGTTCAACAAGCCCTCTGGGGTTGTGTTGTGGCTGTCCACTCTCCTGTGTGCTCGTCCTCGGCAGAGGCTCTCATTGCCTTTCATTCAGAGGGTTTGGTGTCCGGGCCAAATATTGTGAAGTTACTTTCATGGGTCTGATGTGCCTGTGAAACATGAATTTCTACCCACTCAACCAAACTTGAGGCCTGCTGAATTCTGTGGCCTGGTGAGAGGATGTGGGCGGGGCTTTCTTTTAGTCCCCTGCAGGATTTTCTGTTCTCCTGGTACTAAGCAACGTGGCCTGAGGAAGGCAGTCCCAACAGTGGTCCAGGTTTGGGAATCCGTTATTGAAGATTGTGAGCTAATGTCCTCACCATCCTGCCTGTGGCCACTTCTCAGTCTTGATGCTGGCTGGGGTAGAGCCCAAGTATCTTTGGCGCCCATCGAGGCATCTCCACCAACACTGTCCATCACCAATGCCCACAAAGCATAATAGTATTACCACGGTGTCATTCTGAATTGTCTCTGATCATGGTTTAGAGGGTGTATGCACCAGGTTGCTTGATGGTGTCCTCTCCAGGAGATACACAGTGTTCTCTGGAGCAACCACTCCTCACCAAACCACGCCTCACTACTTCACCTGGCTGGAGTAGTTCTGGGTCAGTCAGGAGTATCAAAATCACTCCAAACCGTTGGAGCCATCTGGGGATTTCCCCAAGACAGTTTGTGGAGCGATTTGGGTTCATTTTCTCAATGGGTGAATTTCTAGTCTTTGGCCGTGACTGTCACCACAACCCCTCTGGACTCCGGAGAAGGGCAAGCATCCACAATTCCATCTTCCCCACGTAAGGTCAAGAAAGAGTCAGGAGTACAAGCAGCCTCACACGGGGAACCAAGGCAATACACATATTCATGATCCTCACACCCTATCAGGATGCTTCTGACCAGGAAGAGCGCCCCAAGCCCTCTGAGGAAAGGTCAGATTAAATACTCACAACCATACCAAAGACCTGTCTGGACAGGTCTGGAGTCTTCAACAGTGAGTACACAAGTTCTTCTTGCATCTCCAGAATTCGTGCCATAAATGCCTCCCCATTTTCCCAGCTGACCAGAAATGAAATGCAGACCCTACACACTAAGCTTAGGCTCAGGACGGACTCATCTATGTGGAGCTCACAGGAGAAAGCAGGGAGCATGTTGGAAGAGAACCAGTCCCCATGGGAAGCCATCGGAAATGGCTTTCAGGCCAATCTCAGGATTACAACGTGAATCTACAAAATGTCTCTGTCTTCTCTATATTTGATGAGTGCCTTCTGTGATCTACACTGAAGATAATTCCTTTAGGAAGAAGAGCTCATAGAGTGCCCAAGGGCTGGGACTTGAGAGAGTCTCAGCTGTGTTCAACAAGCCCTCTGGGGTTGAGTTGTGGCTGTCCACTCTCCTGTCGTCTCGTCCTCTGCAGAGGCTCTCGTTGCCTTCCGTTCAGAGGGTTTGGTGTCTGGGCCAAATATTGTGAGGTTACATTCGTGGGTCAGGTGTGCCTGTGAAACGTGACTTTCTACCCACTCGACCAAACCTGAGGCCTGCTGAATTCTGTGGCCTGGTGAGAGGATGTGGGTAGGGCTTTCTTTTAGTCCCCTGCAGGATTTTCTGTTCTCCTGGAACTAAGCAACGTGGCCTGAGGAAGGCAGTCCCAACAGTGGTCCAGGTTTGGGAATCCGTGATTGCAGATTGTGCAGCTAATGTCCTCACCGTCCTGCCTGTGGCCACTTCTCAGTCTTGATGCTGGCTGTGGTAGAGCCCAAGTATCTTTGGCGCCCATCGAGGCATCTCCACCAACACTGCCCATCACCAATGCACACAAAGCATAATAGTATTACCACGGTGTCATCTGGAATTGTCTCTGATCGTGGTTTCCAGGGTGTCTGCACCTGGTTGATTGATGGTGTCCTCTCCAGGAGATACACAGTGTTCTCTGGAGTCTATGTCTGCATAGCATGCTGATCTGGAATCCCTGACCCTCAAGATCCTTCGGTTGCAAGAACTTGTGTCATTCAGACACTCTCCCTTTCTCCACCCACCGCTATGCGTCAACATTCCAATTGTGGGTTCTAAGGGTGCTCCTCTCCAGTGGGCCTTTGTTTTTGGCCATGGCTCCCTGCCCTCTGAAGCACCAACCGTCCAATTCTCCAATAAGCCCTGTCTACACCCTTCTCCTATAGTCTCTGTGACTACTTCTCTCTTTCACTGTGGAGTGCGATTTCTAGGCTTCAGGTCCATTTGTGCCATGTTTCCAATGATGTGGTCATCTTCTGGCTGTGCTGATAGCTAAGACAAGCCTGAGCTCGCAGACACTCCTACGGTCTCCCTGTCTTCCAGATGCCCTGCGGAATCTTATGGAGCCATAAGCAAGAAGGTATTCTTGGTCCTTGTGACTTGTGGCAGAAAGGGAAAGAGCATTGGGCTGTGTCATATCTGTCAGTCAGAGAAAGACAACTACCATACAATATCACTCACACATGGAAGTAAAGAAACATGGGAAAAAGCAAGAAAAGGGACAGGCAATGAGACTCGAACCAGGCACTCAAAATTTGGTGTTTGTTAAAGGCAGGCTACTCAGAATCTGCGTCTCTAAAAGTGGATCTCATGGGATAGTCCATGCAGGAATTGTTGCCGAATGTGGTGTAATGTGAGTTTCCACTGTGTTTGAAGGTGAATTGTGCTCTGGAATAGAGGAGCTTCACATCTCTTAAAATATCATTTTTAGCGTTTTGTGAAACACACACACACACACACACACACACACACAGACACACACACACACACACACACACTTAAAAGAGTCCCACAGAAGTTAGAGAGCAAGTGAGGAATAGCACTCATGGAAGCCAAATTCAGAGAAAATACCATAAAAAAAACAAAGCTTAGAGATTCAAACTATCAACCCATCCAAACAGTATGTTAACTCCTTACCTATCAAGAATTAATTAATTAATTAAATAACCTTACCTAAAGACCCCTCCACTCAAATATGCCAGCAAATCCAATACCTTAGAGAAAAGAATAAATTCCAAGACACCTACGCACTACCATGACGAGATCATGAGTCATCCATATCTGTCGTCTCAGGTAAAGCCTTTTGAAGCAGCTTTGGAGGCTTTTGAAGATGTCCTCAAACATCCTCCAACACACAGAAATCCAGGTTCAAATCAATTCCCTGGTCCACAATTCGAGACATTTAATGGTAAGTCGGCTTTTCTCATCTATTCCCAAAATGTAGGAAGAGGGAAGACTCGAATTTACAATGAAAAAAAAAAAAAAAAAAAAAGGCCCAATTCACATATAGACCTTATAGGAAACCAATGGCATACCATTTTAATCAGTATGATAATAAACCTAGAATTCATTTCTCTTCTCTTTCTTTATTCATATCCATGTGAAACGGCCTGTTTTGCTTTCTATTCACTATTTTTCCTTAATTTCGGCACGCCAGGCTTTCATCCATCCCACGTTTGTTGTGATAGTGTTCCCTGATTCTTTAATAGCATATACCACCAATTTGATCCTCATATAATGCCACACCACCTCCATATCCATTAACCAGTTCCCTCTTTATTGCATGTCTTATCCTCCTGTACCAAGCTTGGTCCCCAAAGTCCTGATCTCTCCTGCTGAGTCTCCCTGTCTGACTTCTTCTCCTTCCGTTTTCCCTTACTACTACTAATGTCCATGGTATTCCTCATACACTACTAATGAGTGCACCCATAGGATATGTGCCTTGGTCTGCTTGCATTTTCATTTGGAATTCATCAACTTTATCATCATCTTCATAATCATCTTTATTCACGAGCCCTTAATAGGGTATCTCTGCTCCTTCCACAGTAATGCTAGAATGGGCATGGCAGGCCATCGATGTTGGACTTTCCTTTTCATCTGAATAAAGAGAGTTGCTCAACATGGCTTTCCCCATGTCTATGGCATGTAGCATTAACTACTGATTACAAGGAGTGCTGACCAGGTCACTTTCTTTAAGGGTATGGATCATGCAGCTTTTCACTCTCCATGAAGCCCTTGCAATGGAGTTTAAGGTAATGTCAGGTAGACAGAGCCTTCATCCCTTAGGACTGGTGATTCAGGACAAGAGCAGATAAGGACACGCATCCCTACTCTGACAATTTTACTGGACTTGTGACGGTCCTTCCCTTCGTCATTTCCTCAAAATCTGAGGTGACCAAGCACCAAAGGCAGACCTTCCACCCAAGAAACCATAGGGAACAGCTGAGAATGGACCCTCTCACCCAAGGATATCCAACTTCCCAGAGACATAATGGTAGCCAAGATGCCTCGCTGTTGATTGAGATCTCTAGAAATTGCAGTGGAAATAGGAACCCCTTGCTCTCTCTGGAGAAATGTTCGTCTAAAGAATGGTATACAGAACATCGTTTTCTTTTCTCTTTCTATAGAAAGTGGAAGAGGGAACGAAACAGCAAAGACCCCCTGAGCTCATGATCAGGATAACAGGGCTCTTTATTGTTGCTTCCCAAGTCTTTCTAATTAAAGCCATAGGACTCATATGTCTTGAGAATGGGGTGGCTGCTTCAGTGAAGTCAGCTTCTGTGACGTCACAAAGCTCTGAGGTCCTAGCAACCACTCCTCACCAAACCACGCCTCACTACTTCACCTGGCTGGAGTAGTTCTGGGTCAGTCAGGAGTATCAAAATCACTCCAAACCGCTGGAGCTGACTGGGGATTTCCCCAAGACAGTTTGTGGAGCGATTTGGGTTCATTTTCTCAATGGGTGAATTTCTAGTCTTTGGCCGTGACTGTCACCACAACCCCTCTGGACTCCGGAGAAGGGCAAGCATCCACAATTCCATCTTCCCCACGTAAGGTCAAGAAAGAGTCAGGAGTACAAGCAGCCTCACACGGGGAACCAAGGCAATACACATATTCATGATCCTCACACCCTATCAGGATGCTTCTGACCAGGAAGAGCGCCCCAAGCCCTCTGAGGAAAGGTCAGATTAAATACTCACAACCATACCAAAGACCTGTCTGGAGTCTTCAACAGTGAGTACACAAGTTCTTCTTGCATCTCCAGAATTCGTGCCATAAATGCCTCCCCATTTTCCCAGCTGACCAGAAATGAAATGCAGACCCTACACACTAAGCTTAGGCTCAGGACGGACTCATCTATGTGGAGCTCACAGGAGAAAGCAGGGAGCATGTTGGAAGAGAACCAGTCCCCATGGGAAGCCATCGGAAATGGCTTTCAGGCCAATCTCAGGATTACAACGTGAATCTACAAAATGTCTCTGTCTTCTCTATATTTGATGAGTGCCTTCTGTGATCTACACTGAAGATAATTCCTTTAGGAAGAAGAGCTCATAGAGTGCCCAAGGGCTGGGACTTGAGAGAGTCTCAGCTGTGTTCAACAAGCCCTCTGGGGTTGAGTTGTGGCTGTCCACTCTCCTGTCGTCTCGTCCTCTGCAGAGGCTCTCGTTGCCTTCCATTCAGAGGGTTTGGTGTCTGGGCCAAATATTGTGAGGTTACATTCGTGGGTCAGGTGTGCCTGTGAAACGTGACTTTCTACCCACTCGACCAAACCTGAGGCCTGCTGAATTCTGTGGCCTGGTGAGAGGATGTGGGTAGGGCTTTCTTTTAGTCCCCTGCAGGATTTTCTGTTCTCCTGGAACTAAGCAACGTGGCCTGAGGAAGGCAGTCCCAACAGTGGTCCAGGTTTGGGAATCCGTGATTGCAGATTGTGCAGCTAATGTCCTCACCGTCCTTCCTGTGGCCACTTCTCAGTCTTGATGCTGGCTGTGGTAGAGCCCAAGTATCTTTGGCGCCCATCGAGGCATCTCCACCAACACTGCCCATCACCAATGCACACAAAGCATAATAGTATTACCACGGTGTCATCTGGAATTGTCTCTGATCGTGGTTTCCAGGGTGTCTGCACCTGGTTGATTGATGGTGTCCTCTCCAGGAGATACACAGTGTTCTCTGGAGTCTATGTCTGCATAGCATGCTGATCTGGAATCCCTGACCCTCAAGATCCTTCGGTTGCAAGAACTTGTGTCATTCAGACACTCTCCCTTTCTCCACCCACCGCTATGCGTCAACATTCCAATTGTGGGTTCTAAGGGTGCTCCTCTCCAGTGGGCCTTTGTTTTTGGCCATGGCTCCCTGCCCTCTGAAGCACCAACCGTCCAATTCTCCAATAAGCCCTGTCTACACCCTTCTCCTATAGTCTCTGTGACTTCTTCTCTCTTTCACTGTGGAGTGCGATTTCTAGGCTTCAGGTCCATTTGTGCCATGTTTCCAATGATGTGGTCATCTTCTGGCTGTGCTGATAGCTAAGACAAGCCTGAGCTCGCAGACACTGTTACGGTCTCCCTGTCTTCCAGATGCACTGCGGAATCTTATGGAGCCATAAGCAAGAAGGCATTCTTGCTCCTTGGGACATGTGGCAGAAAGAGAGAGAGCATTGGGCTGTGTCATATCTGTCAGTCACAGAAAGACAACTACCATACAATATCACTCACTCATGGAAGTAAAGAAACATGGGAAAAAGTAAGAAAAAGGGACAGGCAATGAGACTCGAACCAGGCACACAAAATTTGGTGTTTGTTCTAGGCAGGCTAGTCAGAATCTGCATTTCTAAATGTGGATCAAATGGGTCATTCAATGCAGGAATTGTGGCCAAATGGAGTGGAATGTGAGTTTCCACTGTGTTTGATGTTGAATTGTGATCTGGAATACAGCAGCTTCATATCTCTTAAAATATCGTTTTAGCGTTTTGTACAACACCACACACACACACACACACACACACACACACACCCCACACGCACTTAAAAGTGTCCGACAGAAGTTAGGGAGCAAGTGAGGTATAACACTCATGGATGGAAAATTCAGAGAATATACCATAAAATACAAAGCTTAGAGAATCAAAGTAACACCCCGTCCAATCTGTATAAGTTAACTCCTTACCTATAAGAATTATTTAATTAATCAAACAACCTTACCTAAAAGACCCCTCCACTCAAGGATGCCAGCAAATCCAATACCTTAGAGAAAAGGATAAATTCCCAGACACCTACGCACTACCATGACAAGATCATGAGTCATTCATATCTGACGTCTTAGGTAATGACTTTTGAAGCAGCTTCTGAGGCTTTAGAAGGAGTCCTTAAAGATCTCCCAACACACAGAATGCCATGTCAAATCAATCCCCTGGTCCACAATTCGAGACATTTAATTTTAATGTCGGGTTTTCTCATCTATTCCCAAAATGTAGGAAGAGGGAAGACTCTAATTTACAATGCCCAATGACCAATTCACATAATAAGGTCCTTATAGGAAACCAATTGCATACAATTTTAATCGGTAAGATAATAAAATGAGAATTCATTTCTCTTCTCTTTCTTTCTTCACCTACATGTGAAATGGCCTGATTTCCTTTCTCTTCACTATTTTTTCTTATATTCGGCAAGCCAGTCTTTCATCCCTCCTACGTTTTTTGACATAGTGTTCCCTGATTCTTTAATTGCATATACCACCAAGTGCTCATCCTCATATAATGCCACATCACCTCCAAACCCATTATCCAGTTCCCTCTTTATGGCATGTCCTATCCTCCTGTAACCCTCTGCTTGGTCCCCAGAACCTGAGTCTTTCCTGGTGTGTCTCCCTGTCTGAATTCTTCTCCTCTCATTTTCACTTACTACGACTCATATCCATGGTATTCCTCATGGGCCACATATGAATGAAGCCATAGGATATTTCCCTTGGTCTGCTTGCATTTTCATTTGGAAATCATCTTCTTTATCATCATCTTCATAATCATCTTTATCCACTAGCCCCCTTAAAAGGGTATCACTGCTCCATCAACCATTATGCTATAGTGGGCATGGCAGGCCATCGATGTTGGCCGTTCAATTTCATCTGAATAAAGAGCGTTGCTCCACATGGCTCTCCCCATGACTATGGCATGTAGCATTAACTAATGATGACAAGGAATGCTGACCAGGGCTCTTTCATTCCGGGTAGCGATCATGCAGAATTTCACTCTCCATGAAGCATTTGCAATGGTGTTTAAGGTAATTTCAGGTAGACAGAGCCTTCATCACGTGGGTCTGGTGTTTCAGGACACTAGCAGATGAGGACATGAACAGCAAAACGCATCCCTGCCCTGGCAATTTTTTGGAATGGTGACTTTCCTTCCCTTCTTCCTTCCCTCACCTTCCAAGCTGAAGAAGCACCAAATGCAGACTTTACACCCGAGAAACTATAGGCAACAGAAGCTAAGAATGGACCCTCTCACCCAGGGATATCCAACATCCCAGAGACCTAATGGAAGCCAAGAAGCCTCGCTGTTGTTTGAGATCTCTAGAAATTGTAGTGGAAATAGGAACACCTTGCTCTCTCTGGAGAAATGTGGGCCTAAAGAATGGTATACAGAACATCATTTTCTTTTCTCTTTGTATAGAAAGTGTAGGGGCCTGATTAGGCAGAGAAACTGTAAACCCTGGATATAGGGGCGGGCCAGGCTAGATAGCCGTATCCAATCAGTGGGGTACGCATATATTAACTGTGGTGAGTTGAAATCTCATTGGCCACCTGTCTATGGGCCGGGCTCAACCACCTCTATAAAGGTCAGTCTGTGAGGCTGGGTGAGGGAGAAGTAGGAGGTGTTAGAATAGCCGTTTGAGAAGTGGGAGGAGTTAGAATGGCAGTTAGAATAGCCGTTAGAGTAGCTGTTAAAGTAGCCTTTGGGAGCCGTTAGAGTAGCCGTTAGGTTAGCCTTTGGGAGCCATTAGGGTAGTCATAGGAGTGATAGCATCGGGGTCATCGGGAGCAGTGCCACCCCAAGCCACGGACCCGCATCCGGCGGCCTCGCCGCCCACAGCTGCAGCCCCGCCGCCAGGGGCCTCGCCTCCCTAAGCCACAGCCCAACCGTTACCAGCCTCGCCGCCTCCAGCAGCCTCGCTGCAGCCAGTTGCGGCCCCCGCTTCCAGCGGCCTCACTGCTCCAAGCCGTGACCTTGCTGGAGTGGCCTCGCCAGAGCGGCCTCGCCAGAGCAGCGTCATTCCAGGGAGTGGCCTCATTGGCATGCAGCCCCGTCCTTGAGCGGCCTCGTCTAGAGTGGCCTCTTCATCGTTGGAAGCGGCCTCGTCCAGTGTGTGGCCTCGTCCGGGGAGTGGCCTTGCTGGAGTGGCATCATTGGGAGCAGAGTCTGTGTCATCAGGGTTGTTGTCCTTGTCATCCTCGCCTCTTTGTCATCGGCAGTGGCATCCTTGTCGTTGTCGCCTCTGCGTAAGAGATGGCCCCGACCGGTCGGTTTGATTCTCGAGCGGCATCGCCTTGTGCACTGCCCAGAGCAGCAACGGCAGCGGGTCCACTGTGAGCAGCACCACCCAGAGCAGCAGCGGCAGCGGCACCACCTCAAGCGGCATCGCCCTGTGCACTGCCCAGAGCAGCAATGGCAGGGGCGCCACCGTGAGCAGCACCACCACCCAGAGCAGCAGGGGCAGTGGCACCACCACGAGCGGCACCACCCCGTGCACCAGAGCAGCAGCAGCCGCGGCGCCATGCGAGTGGCACTGCCCAGAGCAGCAGCAGGCAGTGGCACCACCACAAGCAGCACCGCCCAGAGCAGCAGCGGCAGCGGTGCTGCCGTGAGTGATGCCACCCTGAGCCAGAGTATCAGTAGCTGTACCGCCCCAAGCAGCCACAATGCCTCGGGCAGTGCCACCATCAGGAGCAGACTCTCAGGAGCCAACGGTGCAGCCACGCCTGGAGTGGGTCTGTGGTACTGTGAGGGTGAAGCAGGGAGCCTCCAGGAGGGACCCCAGGGACTGGGAGGTGGTGGGTCCCAGCAAGACTCAGGCACCTACCGGTCAGTTTGGTTTCTAATGCAGTTTGGTTTCTAATGCAGTTTGGTTTCAAATGCAGTTTGGTATCTGATGCAGTTTGGTTTCTTATGCAGTTTGGTTTCTCATGCATGGTGCGAAATAAAACTTTGCTTGATTTTCGCTTTGTGTCAGTCTCTTTCCTTTGATCACGGACCCTAACAGAAAGGGGAAGTGGGAAAGAAACAGAAAAGACCCCCTGAGTTCAGGATCAGGCTAACAGGGCTCTTTCTTGTTCCTTCCCAGGTCTTTCTCCTTAAAGCCATAGGACTCATATGTCATGAGATGGGTATTGCTGCTTCAGTGAAGTCAGCTTCTGTGACGTCACAAAGCTCTGAGTTCATAACAACCACTCCTCACCAAACCACACCTCATCACTTCACCTGGCTCGAATAGTTCTGGGTCAGCGAGGAGTATCAAAATCACTCCAAACCGCTGGAGCTGCCTGGTATTTAAGCAAAGAGTGTGTGAAGCGATTTGGGGTCAACTTCTCCATGGCCGAATTTGTAGTCTTTGGATGTGACTGTCACCACCACCCCTCTGAACTCCGGGGAAGGGCAAGAATCCACAATTCCATCTTACCCACGTAAGGTCAAGAAAGAGTCAGGAGTACAAGCAGCCTCACACGGGGAACTCCACCCCATACACATGTTCGTTGTCCTCACATCTTATCAGGGTGCTTCTGTCAAGGAAACGCGCCCCAAACCTAAGAGGGAAGCTCAGAGTTAACACCCCAACCGTACCAAAGACATTTCTGAAGTCTTCAACTGTGAGGAAACGAGTTCTTCTTGCATCTCCAGAAATCGTGCCATAAATGCCTCCCAAATTTCCCATCTGACTAAATATTAAAGGCAAACCCTACACCCTAGAAGCTTAGGCCCAGGACGGACTCATCTGTTTGGAGCTCACAGGAGCAAGCATGGAGCATATTGGAAGAGAACCTTTTGACACGTGAAGCCATCAGAACAGGCTTTCGGGACAGTTTCAGGAATACAACGTGAATCTACAAAAGGTCTCTGTCTTCTCTGTATTCGATACACGCATTCTGTTATCTACCCTGAATATAACTTCTTTAGGAAAAAGAGCTCCTGGAGCGCCCAAGGGCTGGCACTTGAGAGAGTCTCACATGTGTGGGACATGCCCTCTGGTCTTGTGTTGTGGCTGTCCACTCTCCTGTGGGCTCGTCCTCTGCAGAGGCTCTCCTTGCCTTCCATTCAGAGTGTGTGGTGTCTGGGCCAAATATGTTGAGTTTAAGCTTCGTGGGTCTGGTGTGCCTGTGAAACATGAACTTAAACCCACTCCACAAAACTTAGGGCCTGCTGAACTCTGTGGCCAGGTGAGAGGAAGTGGGCACAGCTTTCTTCTATTCCCCTGCAGGATTTCCTGTTCTCCTGGGACTAAGCTACGTGGCCTGAAGAAGGCAGTCCCAACAGTGTTCCAGGTTTGGGATTCCGTTATTTCAGGTTGGGCAACTAATTTCCTCACCGACCTGCCTCTGGCCACTTCTCAGTCTTGATGCTGGGGGTTGTAGAGCCCAAGTATCTTTTGCGCCCATCGAGTCATCTCCACCAACACTGCCTATCATGAATGCACACAAAGAAATAATCTTACCACGGTGTCAGCAGGTATTGTCTCTGATCACGGTTTCTAGGCTGTCTGCACCTGGCTGCTTCCTGATGTCCTCTCTAAGAGATACACAGTGTTCTCTGGAGTCTATGCCTGCAAAGCATGCTGATCTGGAATCGCCTGGCCTCAATACCCTTAGGTGGCAAGAACTCGTGTCATTCAGACACTCTCCTTTTCTTCGCCAACACCTATGGGTCAACATTCAAATTGTAGGTTCTAAGGTGCTCCTCCTCCCTGGGCATTTGTTTTGGCCATGGCTCCCTGTCCTCTGAAGCACAAACCGTCCAATTCTCTCATAAGCCCTGTCTACTCAATTCTCCCATGGTCTCTGTGACTTCTCTCTTTCCCGGTGGAGTGTGATTTCTAGGCTTCAGGTCCATTTATGCCATATTTCCATTGATGTGGTCATCAGCTGGTTTTGCTGTTGGCTGAAGAAATGCCTAGAGCTCCTAGAGACTTCTAGAGTCTCCCTGTCCTCCAGATGCCCTGCGGACATTTATGGAGCCATAAGCAAGAAGGCATTCTTGCTCCTTGTGACATGTGGCGGAAAGCTAGAGAGGATTGGTCTGTGTCATATGTGTCACTCACAGAAAGACAACTACTGTACGATTTTACTCACTCATGGGAGTAAAAAAATGTGGAAAAGCAAGAAAAAGGGACAGGCAATTAGATTCTATGGAGGCAAACAAAATTTGGTGTTTGACCCAGGCAGACTATTCATAATCTGCCTTTCTAAAAGTGGATCAAATCGGACTTCAATGCAGGAAATGTGGACGATCGGGATGTAAGGTGAGTTTCCACAGTGTTTGAAGGTGAATTGCGATCTGGAATAGGCAGCTTCATATCTCCTAAAATATCATTTTTTTTGCATTTTGTGAAACACACACACACACACACACACTTCAAAGTGTTCCACCGTAGTTAGTGAGAAACTGACGAATAGGACTCATGGAAGCAAAACTCAGAGAAAGTACCATAAAAAAACAAAATCTTAGAGACTCAAGTATTAATCCAACCAATCTGGATACGTTAACTCCTTATCTATCAAGAACTAATTAATTAATTAATTAACTAAACAATCTTACCTAAAGACACCTACACACAACTCTGCCAGAAAATCCAATACCGGAGAGAAAAGGATAAATTAAAAGACACATACGCATTACCATGACAACACCATTAGTCATACACATCGTATGTCTTAGGTGTTGAGGAAAGTTTTGAAGCAATCCTCAAACATCTCCCAACACAAAGAAAGCCAGGTTCAAATCAATTCCATGGTCCACAATTAGAGACCTTTAATGGTAATGTTGGCTTTTCTCATCTATTCCCAAAATGTACAAGAGGAAAGACTCTAATTGACAATGTCCAAAGACAAATTCAGATAAGGACCTTAGAGGAAACCTATCGCATACCATTTTATTCAGTAAGATAATAAAACTAGAATTCATTTCTCTTTTCTTTCTTTCTTCATCTCGATGTGAAACAGCCTGGTTTGCTTTCTATTCACTATTTTGTTCTGATATTCGACACGCCAGCCTTTCATCCATCCTACGTTTTTTGACATAGTGATCCCTGATTCTTTAACTGCATATGGTACCAAGTACTCAGCCTCATATAATGTCACACCACCTCCATACCCATGAACCAGTTCCCTTTTTATGGCAGGACTTATCCTCCTGTAACCCACAGCCTTGTCCCCAAAGTGCTAAGTCTCTCCTGGTGTGACTCCCGGTATGACATCTTCTCCTTCCGTTTTCCCTTACTACTCATCATGTCCATGGTATTCCTCATGGGCCACATAGGAGTGAAGCCATAGGATATTTCCCTCGGTTGGTTTTCATTTTCATTTGGAAATCATCTTCTTTATCATCATCTTCATAATCATCTTTATCCACTAGCCCTTAAAAGGGTATCTCGGATCCTTCCACAGTGATGCTAGAGTGGGCATGGCAGGCCATAGATGTTGGACGTCCATTTTCATCTGAATAAAGAAAGTTGTTCAACCTGGCTCTCCCCATAACTATGGAATGTAGCATTAAATAATGATGACAACAGTGCTGACCATGGCTCTTTCTTTCGGGGTAGCGATCATGCAGAATTTCACTCTCCATGAAGCCTTTGCAACAGTGTTTAAGGTAATGACAGGTCGACAAGCCCTCATGTCTTAGGACTGCTGTTTCAGGACAATAGCAGATAAGGACACAGAGACAATGTATACCTGCCCTAGCAATTTTCCTGGAATAGTGACTTTCCTTCACTTTTTCCTTCCATCACCTTCCAAGCTCATCAAGCACCCAAGGCAGACCTTACACCCGTGAAAGCACAGAGAACAGAAGCTGAGAATGGACCCTCTCACCCAAGCATATCCAACCTCCCAGAGACCTAATGGTAGACAAGAAGCCTCGCTGTTGATTGAGATCTCTAGAAATTGCAGTGGAAATAGGAACACCTTGCCCTCTCTGGAGAAATGTTGGTCTAAAGAATAGTATACAGAACATCGTTTTCCTTTCTCTTTGTATAGAAAGTGGAAGTAGGAAAGAAACAGAAAGGACCACATGAGTTCATGATCAGGCTAACAGGGCTCTTTCTTGTTCCTTCCAATATCTTTCTACTTAAAGCCATAGGACTCTTATGTCATGAAAATGGGATTGCTGTTTCAGTACAGCCAGCTTCTGTGATGTCACAAAGCATTGAGGTCCTAGCAACCACTCCTCACCAAACCACGCCTCATCACTTCAGCTGGCTGGAGTAGTTCTGGGTCAGCCAGGAGTATCAAAATCACTCCAAACTGCTGGAGCCGCCTGGGAATTTCACCCCAAGAGAGTGTGTGAAGTGATTTGGGGTCACCTACTCCATGGCCGAATTTGTAGTCCTTGGACATGACTGTCATCACCACCCCTCTGGACTCCGTGGAAGGGCAAGAATCCACAATTCCGTTATACCCATGTAAGGTTAAGGAACAGTCAGGAAAACAAGCAGCCTGCATGGGGAACGCCACCCCATACAGATGTTCATGATCCTCACATCTTATCAGGATGCTTCTATCCAGGAAAAGCGCCCCCAAACTTAAGAGGGAAGCTCAGAGTTAACACCCCAACCCTACCAAAGACATTTCTGGAGTCTTCAACTGTGAGGACACGAGTTCTTCTTGCATCTCCATAAATCGTGCCAGAAATGCCGCCCAAATGTTCCAGCAGACCAAATATTAAAGGCAGACCCTACACCCTAGAAGCTTAGGCCCAGGACGGACTCTTCTGTTTGGAGCTCACAGGAGCAAGCACGGAGCATGTTGCAAGAGAACCATTCCCCACGTGAAGCCATCGGAACAGGCTTTCGGGCCAGATTCACGAATACAACGTGAATCAACAAAAGGTCTGTGTCTTCTCTGTACTCGAAACATGCATTCTGTTATCTACCATGAAGATAATTTCTTCAGGAAGAAGAGCTCATGGATTGCCCAAGGTCTGGCACTGGAGAGAGTCTTAGGTGTGTGTGACATGCAATCTGGGGTTGTATTGTGGCTGTCCCCTCTCCTGTGGGCTCGTCCTCTGCAGAGGCTCTCCTTGCCTTCCATTCAGCGCGTGTGGTGTCTGGGCCAAATATGTTGAGTTTAAGCTTCATGGGTCTGGTGTGCTTGTGAAATGTGAACTTAAACCCACTCCACAAAACTTAAGGCCTGCTGAACTTTGTGGCCAGGTGAGAGGTAGTGGGCAAGGCTTTCTTCTAGTGCCCTGTAGGATTTCCTGTTCTCCTGGGACTAAGAAACGTGGCCTGAAGAAGGCAGTCCCAACGGTGTTCCAGGCTTGGGATTCCGTGATTGCAGGTTGGGCAGCTAATGTCCTCACCGTCCTGCCTGTGGCCACTTCTCAGTCTTGATGCTGGCGGTCGTAGAGCCCAAGTATCGTTGGCGCCCATCGAGGCATCTCCACCAACACTGCCCATCAAAAATGCACCCAAAGAAATAATAATCTTACCACGGTGTCAACAGATATTATCTCTGATCATGGTTTCCCTGCTGTCTGCTCATGGTTGCTTGCTGGTGTCCTCTCCAGGAGATACAAAGTGTTTTCTGGAGTCTATGTCTGCAAAGCATGCTGATCTGGAATCCCCGGTCTCAAGACCCTTAGGTTGCAAGAACTCGTGTCATTCACACACTCTCCTTTTCTCCCCCAACACCTACAGGTCAGCATTCAAATTGTGGGTTCTAAGGTGCTCCTCTCCCCTGGGCCTTTTTGTCTTTGGCCATGGCTTCCTGCCCTCTGAAGCACCAACTGTCCAATTCTCCCATAAGCCCTGTCTACACAATTCTCCCATGGTCTCTGTGACTTCTTCTCTCTTTCTCTGTGGAGTGTGATTTCTAGGTTTCAGGTCCATTTATGGATGTTTCCATTGATGTGGTCATCTTCTGGTGGTGCTGATGGCTGAAGACAAGCCAAGAGCTCCCAGACACTTCTAGAGTCTCCCTGTCCTCCAGACGCCCTTCGGACTCTTAGGGAGCCATAAGCAGGAAGGCCTTCTTGCTCCTTGTGACATGTGGTGGAAAGCGAGAGAGGATTGGGCTGTGTCATATCTGTCAGTCACAGAAAGACAACTACCATACGATTTTACTCACTCATGGGAGTAAAAAACATGTGAAAAAGCAAGACAAAGGGACAGGCAATTAGACTCCAACAAGGCACACAAAATTTGGTGTTTGTCCCAGGCAGGCTAGTCAGAATCTGCCTTTCTAAATGTGGATCAAATGGGACATTCAATGCAGGAAAGGTGGCTGAACCGGATGTAACGAGAGTTTCCACTGTGTCTGAAGGTGAAGTGTGATCTGGAATAGAGCAGCTTCATATCTCTTAAAATATCATTTTTTTGAATTTTGTGAAACACACAAACACACACACAAACACACACACACACACACTTCAAAGTGCCCACAGCAGTTAGGGAGCAAGTGAGGCATAGGAATCATGGAAGCAAAACTCAGAGCAAGTACCGTAAAAAACAAAAGATTAGAGACTCAAAGTACCAAACCATCCAATCTGGATACGTTAACTCCTTCCCTATCAAAAACTAAACACCCTTACCTAAAGACACCTACACACAACTTTGCCAGAAAATCCAATACCGGAGAGGAAAGCATAAATTCCAAGACACATACGCATTACCGTGACAAGATCATGAGTCATACATATCGGACATCTTAGGTGTTGTCGAAAGCTTTTGAAGCAGTCCTCAAACATCCTCCAACACACAGAAAGGCAGGTTCAAGTCAATTCCCTGGTCCACAATTCGAGAACTTTTATGGTAATGTCGGCTTTTCTCATCTATTCCTAAAATGTACGAAGAGGAAAGACTCTAATTCACAATGTCCAAAGACCAAATTCAGATTAGGACCATACAGGAAACCAATGGCATACCATTTTAATCAGTAAGATAATAAAACTAGAATTCATTTGTCTTCTCTTTCTTTCTTCATCTCCATGTGAAACGGTCTGTTTTGCTTTCTATTCACTATTTTTTTCTGATATTCGGCAAGCCAGCCTTTCATCCATCCTACGTTTTTTGACATAGTGTTCCCTGATTCCTTAATTGCATATGCCACCAAGGACTCATCCTCATATAATGCCACACCACCTCCATACCCATTAACCAGTTCCCTCTTTATGGCAGGACTTATCATCCTGTAACCCACAGCTTGGTCCCCAAGTCCTGAGTCTCTCCTGGTGTGACTCCCTGTCTGGCTTCTTCTCCTTCCGTTTCCCTTACTACTACTCATGACCATGATATTGCTCATGGGCCACATAGGAGTGAAGCCATTGCATATTTCCCTCGGTTGGCTTTCATTTTCATTTGGAAATCATCTTCTTTATCATCATCTTCATAATCATCTTTCTCCACTAGCCCTTAAAAGGGTATCTCGGCTCCTTCCACAGTGATGCTAGAGTGGGCATGGCAGGCCATCGATGTTGGCCATTCATTTTCATCTGAATAAAGAAAGTTGCTCAACATGGCTCTCGACATGACTATGGCATGTAGCATTAACTAATGACGACAAGGAGTGCTGACCATGGCTCTTTCTTTCGGGGTAGCGATTATGCAGAATTTCACTCTCCATGAAGCCTTTGCAACGTTGTTTAAGGTAATGACAGCTCGACAAGCCTTCAACCCTTAGGACTGCTGTTTCAGGACAATAGCAGATAAGGACACAGAGAGCACAACACATCCCTGCCCTGCCAATTTTCCTGGAATGGTGACTTTCCTTCCCTTCTTCCTTCCATCACTTTCCAAGCTCACCAAGCACCAAAGGCAGACCTTACACCCGAGAAAACATACAGAACAGAAGCTAAGAATGGACCCTCTCACCCAAGGATATCCAACCTCCCAGAGACCTAATGGTGGCCAAGAGGCCTCGCTGTTGATTGAGATCTCTAGAAACTGCAGTGGTAATAGGAACTCCTTTCTCTCTCTGGAGAAATGTTGGTCTAAAGAATGGTATACAGAACATCGTTTTCCTTTCCCTTTGTATAGAAAGTGGAAGTGGGAAAGAAACAGGAAGGACCACATGAGTTCATGATCAGGCTAACAGGGCTCTTTCTTGTTCCTTCCAATGTCTTTCTACTTAAAGCCATAGGACTCATATGTCATGAGAATGGGATGGCTGTTTCAGTACCGCTAGCCTCTGTGATGTCACAAAGCTCTGATGTCCTAGCAACCAATCCTCACCAAACCAGGCTTCATCACTTCAGCTGGCTGGAGTAGTTCTGGGTCGTCCAGGAGTATCAAAATCACTCCTAACCGCTGGAGCCGCCTGGGTATTTCACCAAGAGAGTGTGTGAAGCGATTTGGGGTCACCTTCTCCATAGCCGAATTTGTAGTCTTTGGAAGTGACTGTCACCACCACCCCTCTGACTCCAGGGAAGGGCAAGAATCCACAATTCCATCTTACCCATGTAAGGTCAAGAAAGAGTCAGGAGTACAAGCAGCCACACATGGCGAACGCCGCCCCATACAGATGTTCATGGTCCTCACATCTTATCAGGATGCTTCTGTTCAGGAAATGCGCCCCCAAACCTAAGTGCGAAGCTCAGAGTTAACACACCATCCATACAAAGACATTCTTGAGTCTTCAACTGTGGGCACGAGTTCTTCTTTCATCTCCAGAAATCGTGCCATAAATGCCTCCCAAATTTCCCACCTGACAAAACATTAAAGGCAGACCCTACACCCTAGAAGCTTAGGCCCAGGATGGACTCATCAGTTTGGAGCTCACAGGAGCAAGCACGGAGCATGTTCCAAGAGAACCATTCCCCACGTGAAGCCATCGGAACAGGCTTTCGGGCCAGATTCACGAATACAACGTGAATCAACAAAAGGTCTGTGTCTTCTCTGTACTCGAAACGCACATTCTGTTAACAACCCTGAAGGTAATTTCGTTAGGAAGAAGAGGTCATGCAGTGCCCAAGGTCTGGCACTTGAGAGTCTCAGGTGTGTGTGACATGCAATCTGGGGTTGTGTTGTGGCTGACCACTCTCCTGTGGGCTGGTCCTCTGCAGAGGCTCTCCTTGCCTTCCATTCAGAGCGTGTGGTGTCTGGGCCAAATATGTTGCATTTAAGCTTCGTGGGTCTGGTGAGCCTGTGAAACGTGAACTTAAACCCTCTACACAAAACTTAAGGCCTGCTGAACTCTGTGGCCAGGTGAGAGGGGGTGGGCAGGGCTATCTTCTAGTCCCCTGCAGGATTTCCTGTTCTCCTGGGACTAAGCAACGTGGCCTGAAGAAGGCAATCCCAACGGTGTTCCATGTTTGGGATTCCGTGATTGCAGGTTGGGCAGCTAATATCCTCACCGTCCTGCCTGTGGCCACTTCTCAGTCTTGATGCTGGCGGTTGTAGGTCCCAAGAATCTTTCAGGCCCATCGAGCCATCGGCACCAACACTGCCCATCCCGAATGCACACTAAGAAATAATAATCTTACCATGGTGTCAACAGGTATTGTCTCTGATCACGGTTTCCAGGCTGTCTGTACCTGGTTGCTTGCTGGTGTCCTCTCCAGGAGATACACAGTGTTCTCTGGAGTCTATGTCTGCAAAGCATGCTGCTCTGGAATCCCCCGGCCTCAAGACCCTTAGGTTGCAAGAACTCGTGTCATTCAGACACTCTCCTTTTCTCCACCAAAACCTATGGTTCAGCATTCAAATTGTGGGTTCTAATGTGCTCCTCTCCCCTGGGCCTTTTTGTCTTTGGCCATGGCTTTCTGCTCTCTGAAGCACCAACTGTCCAATTCTCCCATAAGCCCTGTCTACACAATTCTCTCATGGTGTCTGTGACTTCTTCTCTCTTTCGCTGTGGAGTGTGATTTCTAGGCCTCAGGTCCATTTATGCAATGTTTCCATTGATGTGGTCATCTTCTGTTGGTGCTGAAGGCTGAAGACAAGCCTAGAGCTCTCAGACACTTCTAGAGTCTCCCTGTCCTTCAGATGCACTGCGGACTCTTAGGGAGCCATAAGCAGGAAGGCCTTCTTGCTCCTTGTGACATGTGGTGGAAAGCGAGAGAGGATTGGGCTGTGTCATATCTGTCAGTCACAGAAAGACAACTATCATACGATTTTACTCACTCATGGGAGTAAAAACATGTGAAAAAGCAAGACAAAATGACAGGCAATGATACTCTAACCAGGCACACAAAATTTGGTGTTTGTCCCAGGCAGGCTGGTCAGAATCTGCCTTTCTAAAAGTGGATCAAATGGGACATTCAATGCAGGAAAGGTGGCCGAACCGGATATAACGTGAGTTTCCACTGTGTCTGAAGGTGAAGTGTGGTCTGGAATAGAGCAGCTTCATATCTCTTAAAATATTATTTTTAGCATTTGGTAAAACACACACACACACACACACACACACACACACACACACACACACACTCTTAAAAGAATCCCACAGAAGTTAGAGAGCTTGTGAGGAATAGCACTCATGGAAGCAAAATTCAGAGAAAATACCATAAAAAACAAAAACTTCGAGAAACAAAGTAAAAAACCGTCCAAGGTGGATAAGTTAACTCCTTACCTATCAAGAATTAATTAACTAATTAAGTAATTAAGTAGTTAATTAATATATTAATCAATTTACCTAAGAGATTCTTACACAGAAGTCTGCCAGCCAATCCAATACCGGAGAGAAAAGGATAAATTCCAAGACACATATGCACTACCATGACAAGATCGTGAGTCATACATATTTGATGTCTCAGGTAATGACTTTTGAGGCAGCTTTTGAGGCTTTTGAAGCAGTCCTCAATCCTCTCCCAACACACAGAAAGCCAGATTCAAATCAATTCCCTGATCAACAATTCGAGACATTTAATGGTAATGTCACCTTTTCTCATCTATTCCCAAAATGTAGGAAGAGGGAAGACTAATTTACAATGTCCAAAGACCCAATTCATATAAGGACCTTATAGGATACCAATTGCATACAATTCTAATCAGTAAGATAATAAAACTAGAATTCATTTGTCTTCTCTTTCTTTCTTGATCTCCATGTGTAACGACCTGTTTTTCTTTCTATTTACTATATTTTCTTATATTCGGCAAGCCAACCTTTCATCCATCCTACGTTTTTTGACATAGTGTTCCCTGATTCTTTAATTGCATATAAAACCAAGTGCTCATCCTCATATAATGCCACACCACCTCCATACCCATTATCCATTTGCCTCTTTATGTCATGACTTATCCTCCTGTAACCCTCAGCTTGGTCCCCAAAGTCCTGAGTGTCTCCTGGTGCATCTCCCTGTCTGACTTCTTCTCCTTCCGTTTTCCCTTACTAATACTCATGTCCATGGTATTCCTCATGGGCCACATAGGAGTGAATCCATAGGATATTTCCCTTGGTCTGCTTGCATTTCATTTGGAAATCATCTTCTTTATTATCATCTTCATAATCATCTTTATCCACTAGCACTTCAAAGTGTATCTCGGCTCCTTCCACAGTGATGCTAGAGTGGGCATGGCAGGCCATCCATGTTGGCCTTTCATTTTCATATGAATAAAGAGCGTTGCTCAACATGGCTCTCCCCATGACTATGGCATGTAGCATTAACTAATGATGACAAGAAGTGCTGCCCAGGGCTCTTTCTTCAGTGTTAATGATCATGCAGAGTTTCACTCTCCATGAATCCTTTGCAAGGGTTTTTAAGGTAATGTCAGGTAGAGAGAGCCTTCATCCCTTAGGACTGGTGTTTCAGGACACTAGCAGATAAGGACATGGACAGAACAACGCTTCCCTGCCCTGGCAATTTTCCTTGAATTATGACTTTCCTTCACTTCTTCATTTCTTCCACTTCCAGGGTAACAAATCACCAAAGGCAGACCTTACACCTGAGAAACCATAGGGAATAGAAGCTAAGAATGGACCCCTCATCCAAGGTTATCGAAGCTCCCAGAGACATAATTGTACCCAAGACGCTGCGCTGTTGATGGAGATCTCTAGAAATTGCAGTGGAAAGAGGAACACCTTGTTCTCTCTGGAGAAATATTGGTCTAAAGAATGGTATACAGAACATCATTTTCTTTTCTCTTTGTATAGAAAGGGGAAATGGTAAAGAAACAGAAAGGAAGCCCTGAGTTCATGATCAGGCTATCAGGGCTCTTTCTTGTTCCTTCCCAGGTCATTCTACTTAAAGCCATAGGACTCATATGTCATTGGAATAGGATTGCTGCTTCAGTGAAGTCAGCTTCTGTGACTTCACAAAGCTCTGAGGTCATAGCAACCACTCCTCACCAAACCACGCCTCATCACTTCACTTGGCTAGAGTAGTTCTGGGTCAGCCAGGCGTATCAAAATCACTCCAAACCGCTGGAGCCACCTGGGGATTTCCCCAAGACAGTTTGTGAAGCGATTTGGGGTCACGTTCTCCATGGCCGAATTGGTAGTCTTTGACCGTGACTGTCACCACCACCCCTCTGGACTCCTGAGAAGGGCAAGAATCCACAATTTCATCTTCCCCACATAAGGTCAAGAAAGGCTCAGGAGTACAAGCAGCCTCACAGGGAGAACTCCACTCCAAACACATGTCCATGGTGCTCATAGCCTATCAGGATGCTTCTGAACAGTAATAGTGCCCCCTACCTTTCGACGAAATCTAAAATGTAACACCCACAACCATACAAATACATGTCTCGAGTCTTCATCTTGGAGGACACGAGTTCTGCTTGCATTTTCATTTGGAAATTATCTTTTTATCATCATCTTCATAATCAACTTTATCCACTACACCTTAAAAGGGTATCTCGGCTCCATCCACAGTGATGCTAGAGTGGGCATGGCAGGCCATCGCTGTTGGCCATTTATTTTCATCTGAATAAAGAGAGATGCTCAACATGGATCTCCCCATGACTATGGCTTGTAGCATTAACTAATAATGACAAGGTTTGCTGCCCAGGGCTCTTTCTTTAGGGTTAGCGATCATGCAGAGTTTCACTATCCATGAAGCCTTTGCAACAGTGTTTAAGGTAATGTCAGGTAGATAGAGCCTTCACTTCGGACTGATGTTTCAGGACACTAGCACGTAAGGACACGGAATGCACAATGCATCCCCGCCATGGCAGTTTTCCTGGAATTGTTACTTTCCTTTCCCTACTAACTTTCCTCACTTCCCAAGCTGAACAAAAAAACAAAGACAGACCTTACACAGTAGAAAACATAGGGAACAGAAGCTAAGAATGGACCCTCTCACCCAAGGATATCCAACATCCAAGAGACCTAATGGTAGCCAAGAGACCTCGCTGTAGATTCAGATCTCTAGAAATTGCAGTGTAAATAGGAACACCTTGCTCTCCTTGGAGAAATGTTGGTCTAAAAAAAGGTATACATAGCATCGCTTTCTTTTCTCTTTGTATAGAATGTGGAAGTGGGAAAGAAACAGAAAAGACCAACTGAGTTCATCATCAGGCTAACAGGTTTGTTTCTTGTTCCTTCCCAGGACTTTCTACTTAAAGCCCTGGGACTCATATGTCATGAGAATGGGATTGCTGTCAGTGAAGTCAGCTTCTGTACCGTCACAAAGCTCTGAGGTCCTAGCAACCACTCCTCACCAAAGCACGCCTCATCACGTCACCTCTTTGGAGTAGTTCTGGGTCAGCCAGGAGTATCAAAATCACTCCAAATTGCTGGAGCCAACTGTGTATTTCCCCAGCACTGTTTGTGAAGAGATTTGGGGGTCACCTTCTCCATGGCCGAATTTGTATTCTTTGACCGTGACTGTCACCACCACCCCACTGGACTCCTGAGAAGGGCAAGAATCCACAATTCCATCTTACCCACGTAAGGTCTAGAAACAGTCAGGAGAACAAGGAGTCTCACACGAGGAACTCCATGCCATACACATGTTCATGGTCCTCACACCATATCAGGATGCTTCTGAACAGGAAAAGCGACCACCGGCCCCTGAGGAAAGCTCAGAGTTAACACCCGCAATCATACAAAAGACTTGTTTTGTGTCTTCAACTTTGAGGACACGAGTCCTTCTTGCATCTCCAGAAACCGTGCCATGAATGCCTCCCGATTTTTCCCAGCTGGCCAAATATTAAATGTAGACCCTACACCTTAGAAGCTTAGGCCCAGGATGGACTCATCTGTTTGGAGCTCCCAGGAGTAAGCACGGATCATGTTTTAAGAGAACCAATCCCCATGTGAAGCCATCGGAAAAGGCTTTCAGGCCCTTTTCAGGAATACAACGTGAATCTACAAAAGGTCTCTCTCTTCTCTGTATTCGAAATGCACATTCTGTAATCTACACTAAACATAATTTCTTTAGGATAAAGAGCTCATTAATTGCCCAAGTGCTGCCACTTGAGAGAGTCTCAGGTGTGTGTGACATGCCCTCTGGGGTTGGGTTGTGGCTGTCCACTCTCCTGTGGGCTCATCCTTTGCAGAGGCTCTCCTTGCTTTCCATTCAGAGTGTTTGGTGTGTGGGCCAAATATGGTGAGGTTAAGCTTCGTGGGTCTGGTATGCCTGTGAAACGTGACTTTCAACCCACTCCAAAAAACATAAGGCCTGCTGAATTCTGTGGCCAGGTGAGAGGAAGTGGGCAGTGCTTTCTTCTAGTCCCCTGCAGGATTTTCTGTTCTCCTGGGAGTAATCCCGGTGGCCTGAAAAAGGCAATCCCAACAGTGTTCCAGGTTTGTGAATCCGTGATTGCAGGTTGGCCAGCTAATGTCCTCACCGTCCTGCCTGTGGCCACTTCTCAGTCTTGATGCTGGCGGTTGGAGAGCCCAAGTAACTTTAGTGCCCTTCCAGGCATCTCCACCAGTACTGCCCATCACGAATGCACCCAAAGAAATAAAAATCTTACGACTGTGTAAGCAGGTATTGTCCCTGATCATGGTTTCCAGGCTGTCTGCACCTGGTTGCTTGGTTGAGTACACTCCAGGAGATACAAAGTATACTCTGGAGTGTATGTCTACAAAGCATGCTGATCTGGAATTCCTGAGCCTCATGACCCTTGGTTTTCATGAACTCATGTCATTCAGACACTCTGGTTTTCTCCGCCAACAGCTATGGGTCAACATTAAAATTGTGTTCTATGTGTGCTCCTCTCCCCTGGGCCTTTGTCTTTGGTCACGTTTCCCTGCCATCGGTAGCACCAATCGTCCAACTCTCCCATCAGCCTTGTCTACACCCTTCTCCCATGGTCTGTGACTTCTTCTCCCTTTCACTGTTGAGTGTGATTTCTAGGTTTCAGGTCCATTTATGCCATGCTTATATTGATGTGGTCATCTTCTGGTTGTGCTGATGACTGAAGACAAGCCTGGAGCTCCCAAACACTTCTCCCATCTCCCTGATCTTCAAATGGACTGTGGACTCTTTTGGAGCCATAAGCAAGAAGGCATTCTTGTTCCTGTGACATGCGGCAGAAAGGGAGAGAGCATTGGGCGGTGTCATATCATTCAGTCACAGAAAGAAAACTATCATACGATTTCACTCACTCATGGAAGTAAAGAAACATGTGAAAAGGCAAGAAAAACGGACAGGCAGTTAGACTCTGACCAGGCACACAAATTTTGGTGTTTGTTCCAGGCAGGCTAGTCAGAATCTGCCTTTCTAAAGTGGATGAAATGGGACATTAAATGCAGGAAATGTGGCTGAACGGGATGGAACGTGAGTTTCCACTGTGATTGTGTTTGTTCCAGGCACGCTAGTCGGAATCTGCGTTTCTAAAAGTGGATGAAATGGGACATTCAATGCAAGAACTGTGGCTGAATGGGATGTAATGAGAGTTTCCACTGTTTTTGAAGTTGAATAGTGATCTGGAGTATAGCAGCTTCATATCTCTTAAAATATAATTTTTAGCATTATGTAATAAACACGCACACACAGTCACACACACGCACACACACTTAAAAGAGTACCACAGAAGTTAGAGGGCAAGTGACTAATAGCACTCATGGAAGCAAAATTCAGAGAAAATACCATAAAAAACAAACGCTTAGAGAATCAAAGTAACAAGCTAACCAAAATGGATAAGTTAACAACTCAACTATCAAGAATTAATTAATCAATTAATTAATTACAAAACCTTACTTAACAGACCCCTCCACACAAGTTTGCCAGCAAATCCAATACCGGAGAGAAAAGAATAAATTAGAAGACACATACGCAATACCATGACAAGATCATCAGTCATACATATCTGACCTCGCATGTAAAGACTTTTGAAGCAGCTTTTGTGGCTTTTGAAGTAGTCCTCACACATCTTCCAAAACACAGAAAGCCAGGTTCAAATCAATTCCCTGGTCCACAATTCGAGACATTTAATGGTAATGTCGGCTTTTCTCATCTATTCCCAAAATAAATGAAGTGGGAAGACTCTAATTTACAATGTTCAAAGACCCAATTCACATAAGGACTTTATAGGAAACTAATGGCATACAATTTTAATCAGTAAGAAAATAAAACTAGAATTCATTTCTCTTCTCTATCTTTCTTCATCTCCATGTGAAACAGCCTATTTTGCATTTTATTCACTATTTTTTGTTATATTAGGCAAGCCAGCATTTCATCCATCCTACATTTTTTGACATCGTGTTCCCTGATTCTTTAATAGCATATCCTACCAAGTGCTCATCCTCATATAATGCCACACCACCTCCATACCCATTAACCAGTTCCCTCTTTATGGCAGCTCTTATCCTCCTGTATCCCTCATCTTGGTCCCTAAACTCCTGAGTCTCTCATGATGCGTCTCCCTGTGTGACTTCTTCTCCTTCCATTTTGCCATACTAATAATAATGTCCATGTTATTCCTCATGGGACACATAGGGGTGAAGCCATAGGATATTTCCCTTGGTCTGCTTGCATTTTCATTTTGAAATCATCTTCTTTATCATCATCTTCATAATCAACTTTTTCCACTAGCCCTTAAAAGTGTATCTCGGTTTCTTCCACAGTTATGCTAGAGTGGGCATGGCAGGCCATCAATGTTGGCCTTTCATTTTCATCTGAGTAAAGAGATGTTCAACATGGTTGTTCCTATGTTCACTCTCCATGAAGCCTTTGCAACGGTGTTTAAGGTAATGTCAGGTAGACAGAGCATTAATCCCTTAGGACTGTTGTTTCAGGTCACTAGCAGAGGACACGGACAGCACAACGCATCCCTGCCCTGGCAATTTTCCTGGAATTGTGACTTTCCTTCCCTTCCTCCTTCCATCGCCTTCCCAGCTGAACAAGCACGAAAGGCAGACCTCACACCCGAGAAAACATAGTGAACAGAAGCTAAGTATGGACACTGTCACCCAACGATATCCAACCTCCCAGACCTAATGGTAGCCAAGACGCCTCACGGATGATGAGATCTCTAGTAATTGCAGTGGAAATAGGAACGCTTTGCTCTCTCTGGAGAAATGTTGGTTTAAGGAATGATATACAGAACATCGTTTTCTTTTCTATTTGTCTAGAAAGTGGAATTGGGAAAGAAACAGAAAATACCAATTGAGTTCATGATAAGGCTAACAGGGCTCTTTCTTTTTCCTTCCCATGTCTTTCTACTTAAAGGCAAAGGACTCATATGTCATGAGAATGGGATTGCTGCTTCAGTGAAGTCGGTTTCTGTGACGTCACAAAGCTCTGAGGTCCTAGCAACCACTCCTCACCAAATCACGCTTCATCAAGTCACCTAGTTGGAGTAGCTCTGGGTCAGCCAGGAGTATCAAAATCACTCCAAACTGCTGGAGCCACCTGGGAATTTCACCAAGAGAGTTTGTGAAGTAATTTGGGCTCACCTTCTCCATAACCGAATGTGTAGTCTTTGGCCAGGATTGTCACCACCACCACACTGGACTCCTGAGAAGGGCAAGAATCCATAATTCCATCTTACCCACGTAAGGTCAAGAAAGAGTCAGGAGTACAAGCAGCGTCACAGGGGGAACTCCAAGCCATATACACGTTCATGGTCCTCACACACTATCAGGATGATTCTGAGTAGGAAAAGCGCCCCCCGGGCTCTAGGAAAGCTCAGAGTTAACACACACCACCATACCAAATACATATCTCGAGTCTTCAAGAGTGAGGACACGAGTTCTTCTTGCATCTCCAGAAATCGTGCCATAAATGCCTCCCAATTTTCCCAGCTGATCAAACATCAAAGGCAGACCCTACACCCTGGAACCTTGGGCCCAGGACGGACTCATCTGTTTGGAACTCACAGGAGCAAGCATGGAGGATGTTTGAAGAGAACCAATCCCCATGTGAAGCCATCAGAAAAGGCTTTTGGGCCAGTTTCAGGAATACAACATGAATCTACAAAAGGTCTCTCTCTTCTCGGTATTCAAAACGTGCATTTTGTTATCTACCATGATGATAATTTCTTTAGAAAGAAGACCTCATGGAGTGCCTAAGGGCAGGCACTTGAGAGAGACTCAGGTGTGTGTGACATGCCCTCCGGTTTTTTGTTGTGGCTGTCCACTCTCCTGTGGGCTTGTCCTCTTCAGAGGCTCTCCTTGCCTTCATTCCGAGTGTTTGGTGTCTGGACCAAATATGGTGAGGTTAAGCTTGGTGGTTCTGGTGTGCTTGTGAAACGTGACTTTCAACCCACTCCACAAAACTTAAGGCCTGCTGAATTCTTTGGCCAGGTGAGCTTATATGGCCCTGGGCTTTCTTCTAGTCCCCTTCAGGATTTTCTGTTCTCCTGAGACTAAGCAACGTGGCCTGAAGAAGTCAGTCCCAACAGTGTTCCAGGTTTGGGATTCAGTGATTGCAAGTTGGGCAGCTAATGTGCTCACAGTCCTGCCTGTGGCCACTTCTCAGTCTTGATGCTGGTGGTTGTAGAGCCCAAGTATCTTTGGCGCACATCGAGGCATCTCCAGCAACACTGCCCGTCAAAAATGCACCCAAGGAAATAATAATCTTACCAAGGTGTCAACAGGTTTTGTCTCTGATCATGGTTTCAGGCTTTCTGCAACTGGTTGCTTGCTTTTGTCCACTCCAGGAGTTAAAAATTCTACACTGGGGTCTATGTCTGCAAATCATGCTGATCTTGAATCCCTGGCCTCAAGACCCTTGAGTTGCAAGAACTCCTGTGCTTCAGACATTCTCCTTTTCTCCGCCAACAGCTATGGGTCAACATTCAAATTGTGGGCTCCAAGTGTGCTCCTCTCCCCTGGGCCTTTGTCTTTGACCTTGGCTCCCCAACCTCTGAAGTACCAAACACCAGTTATCCCTTAAGACCTGACTACACCCTTCTCCCATAGTCTCTGTGACTTCTCTCTTTCGCTGTGGAGTATGATTTCTAGGCTTCAGGTCCATTTATTCCATGTTTCCATTTTTGTGGTCATCTTCTGGATGTGCTGATGGCTGAAGACAAGCGTGGAGTTCCTAGACACATCTCCAATCTCCCTGTCCTCCGAATGCACTGCAGCCTCTTATGGAGCCATAAGAAAGAAGGCATTCTTGCTCCTTCTGTCATGTGGCAGAAAGGGAGAGAGCATTGGGCTGTGTCATATCTGTCAGTCACAGAAAGACAACTACCATATGATTTCAGTCACTCGTGGAGTAAAGAAACATGTGAAAAAGCAAGAAAAAGGGACAGGCAATTAGACTCTAACCAGGCACACAAAATTTGGTGTTTGTTCCAGGCAGGCTACTCAGAATCTGCGTTTCTAAAAGTGGATCAAATGGGACATACAATGAAGCAATTGTGGCTGAATGGGTTCCACTGTGTTTGAAGATGAATTGTGATCTGGCATAGAAGAGGTTCATATCACTTAAAATATCAATTTAGCATTTTGTGAAACACACACACACACACACACACACACACACACACACACACTTAAAGAGTCCCACAGAAGTTAGGGAGCAAGTGAGGAATAGCATTCAGGAAAGCAAAATTCAGAGAAAGTACCATAAAAAACAAAAGCTTAGAGAATCAAAGTAACAAACCGTCCAAACTGGATAACGTAACTCCTTACGTATCAAGAATTAATTAATTAATTAAACAACCTTACCTAAACGACCTCTATATGAAGTCTGCCAGCAAATCCAATACCGGAGAGAAAAGGATAAATTCCGAGACAGATACACACTACCATGACAAGATCATGAGTCATACATATCATACATCTCAGGTAACGACTTTTGAAGCAATTAATGGTGTTGTCGGCTTTTCTCATCTATTCCCAAAATGTAAGAAGAGGGAAGACTCTAATTTACAATGTCAAAAGACCCAATTCACATAAGGACCTTATAAGAAACAAAATTGCATACAATTTTAATCAGTAAGATAATAAAACTAGAATTCATTTCTCTTCATTTTCTTAACTTCCGCCAGGAGTATCACTCCTGGGATTGTTATATGATATTATAATATTATTATCCTGGGCGGATGGATCTCAATCAACAGCGAGGTCTCTTGGCTCCCATTAGGTCTCTGGGAGGTTGCATATCCTTGGGTGAGAGGGTCCATTCTTAGCTTCTGTTCCCTATGGATTCTCGGGTTAAGGAATTCCTTTGTTGCTTGGTCAGCTTTGAAGGCGAGGGAAGCAAGAAGGGAAGGAAATTCACAATTCCAGGAACATTGCCAGGGCAGGGATGGATTGCACTGTCCGTGTCCTTATCTGCTAGTGTCCTGAAACACCATTCCTAAGGGATGAAGGCTCTGTCTACCTGACATTACCTTAAACACCATTGCAAAGGCTTCATGGAGAGTGAAATGCCTCATGATCGCTACCCGGAAAGAAAGAGCCCAGGTCAGCACTCCTTGTCATCCTTAGTTAATGCTACATGCCATAGTCATGGGGAGAGCCATGTTGAGCAACGCTCTTTATTCAGATGAAAATGAATGGCCAACATCGATGGCCTGCCATGCCCACACTAGCATCACTGTGGAAGGAGCCGAGATACCCTAATATCTAGTAAGGGCTAGTGGATAAAGATGATTATGAAGATAGTGATAAAGAAGATGATTTCTAGAGGAGTTAAGATGCCTGGGAAGTAGAGGGAGGCACCATTTCAACTCAAGTTTAGAGTTAAATTGAGCTGATTACCTACAACGAACTCCGACCACCCATGAAATCAGCCTGAGATCAGAATTATACACGTCTGGATCTCTACAGGAGCAGAAGATGCCAGTGGCAGGTAAAGCAGAATCGGAGCATCGGACTGATACCGGAAGATAAACAAAAGGTGGAGGAAGCCTCCAGAGGTGACCCTTTGGAAAGTAATACCCCAATATGAGAGTGCCCTGCCTCTGGGGACCAGTACTAACTTGGAGTCTGGATGAAAGCACTCAAAAAACAAAGAGCAAAGGATCGCGGGCGGAAATAGTGGGAACCTGGGTGTTTAGGGTCAGGGACCTAAGTCTCTGGACCCAGGACAGCCTCTCCTGGTGCTGAGCCAGAGAGAGTGCGACAGAGAAATCAGGTCTCCATCCCTGAGCCTGCAGTGTGCCAAGAACGAGTGGGGTCTGGCTCCAGCGAGAGGCTGGGAGCCTGGCCAGATGGCAATCCTGAAATGCACGTGTCCCACACCCTCCCTTGGGATAGGTGCTTATAGGCGCTAGCCTGGAGCTCTGGCATCCAGAAAAATCGGACATTCCCAGCCCGGGACAGTGGGAAAATCTCAGTGTGCGATCTCTGCTCGGAACCTCTCTGGTGGTCTGGAGCTGCCCAGACAGCCACCACTGCCCTGGTTTTGGGTACAACAAGGAGCTCCTGCATCCCCAGGGACAGTGACTCAGAAGAGATTCTGCCAGCAGCTCTTGCAAAACATTCTGAGGCTTCCCTCTGAGAGGGAGGTCAGTGTGCAGTTTGCTCTCCTCTAAACCTCCAAAAACCATCAAAAGCTGTCAAGGCGAGAGAAAACAGATGAAAGAGCATAAAAACCCCCCAGAGAACAAAAGCCTGAAAAAAACGGTTTCTTCTGAGCCCACCCTCTTGAGGGGAGTGGGAGGACCTAACTCAGGGAACATCATCCTCTGAAAACCCACGTGGCAGGCTCCTCCTCAGAAAACCAACCAGGAAGGAAGAAGAAAAAAAAAAAGACTACAAGAGAACAACCCCCACTACTTCATAAATACAACTTTTATTTTTAACTCTTTACCAATATCCTGGTTCTTTTTTTTTAATACATACAGATAATTTTTTAACCTATTTACCATCACACTGAGATTTCCAGTACATCAAATTCTTTAATAACCTTCTAACCTGAACTTTTTGATACATACATCGGTGTTTTTCTTTTGCTTTTCTATTTTTTTAATTCTTTTTTAATTTTAACTTGGTTTAGTCTAGTTTATTCTTTTTTAATTTTTATTTTCTACTATATGAAAAATATGAAAATTTTATTTTCTACTATTTATTTTATTTTATTTTCTACTATATATATAGAGTTAAACTTCAAGGTAATCCCCTTTCCCCAATCAATGCTACCCCTATAGGCAAACCAGTTTCTAATCCCCCTGTAACTTAGGAAAGTTGAGTCCCTTAACAAAAACATCAAGATACATTCAGGAAGAATCAAAATAAACTTCCTCACCCACACTGAGACTTTATAACCACTCTCCCAATTTTTCCTTCTGTCAGTGTTTCTGTGAACTTGTGTTTGTCCTGATAATATATAAATCTTATACTTTGGGTTCTTTCTGATGAGGTTCTTCCCTTTTTTTGCATATATATATATATATATATATATATATATACACACACACATATATATATATATACAAACATATATATACATATATATACATATACACATATATATACATATATATATGCAAATATATATATATATATATATATTTCTCTTGTAATATACTTTTATTAGTCTTTTTGTTTGTCTGTTTTTGCTTGTATACTTCACGAATCTTACCTTGTGGCCCATTTGGGCTGAGCCTTCTCTTTTATCTTCCCTTTTTTTCCTATCTCTCTCTCTTTTTTTTTCCTTTTTTCTTTTCCCTCTTTTTCTTTCTTCTTCTCTATTTCTTTTTCTTTTCTTTTATCTCTCATTTTGGTGGGGAATCCTTATTGCACAGAAGCATTCCAGGGTGCACACTGACTGTACCACAATTGATAAGTCCAGCTGCATCTGTTCAGTCATCTCTTACCAAAATGACTAGGAGGAGGAATACCCAACAGAAGAAAAATACAGAGGATGGGCCTTCTGCAACAGAGACTAATGTCTATCGACATAGGCAATATGTCAGAAGAGGAATTCAGACTAACAATTATCCAGGCAATAGCTAGGTTGGAGAAAGCCATGGATGACCAAGCAGAATTGATTAGGGCAGAACTGAAAGCCACCAGGGATGATGTTCAAAATGCTCTCAATGAGTTCCACTCTAATCTAAATTCTCTAAAAGCTAGGGTAACTGAGACAGAAGATAGAATTAGTGATCTGGAGGAGAAACAGATAGAGAGAAAGGATCAGGAGGAAGCCTGGAACAAAAAGCTCTGAAGCCAAAAAAACAGAATCAGGGAAATAAATGATGCCAAGACAAGTTCCAACGTCAGAATTAATGGAATCCCTGAAGGGGAGGAAAAAGAAAGAAGTCTAGAAGATATAGTGGAAGAAGTTGTCTATGAAATTTTCCCAATCTCACGAATGAAAACAACATTCATGTACTAGAGGCAGAGAGACTTCCTCCCAAGATTTTAAATTCTCGAAAGTCCTCACGACACGTTATAGATAGAATGAGGAATTATGTTTCATGACAGACCCTCTTAAAAGCAGCTAGGGCAAAGAACTCGTTACATACAGAGGAAAGATTCTTAGAATAACATCAGACCTTTCCACAGAGACCTGGCAAGCCAGGAAGGGCTGGCAAAATATATTCAGAGTACTAAATGAGAAGAGCATGCAACCAAGTATACTCTATCCAGCAAGACTCACATTTAAAATGGATGGAGAGATAAAGAGTTTCCAAGACCGGCTAGGCTTAAAAGACTATGCAACCACCAAGCCGACACTGCAGGAAATATTGAGGGGGATCCTATAAAAGAGAAAAAATCCTAAGAATATCATTGAACAGAAATATAGAAACAATCTACAGACAGAAAGACTTCAAAGGCAACACGATGTCAATAAAAACCTATCTCTCAATAATCACTCTCAAGGTGAATGGCCTAAATGCACCCTTAAAACGACACAGGATTGCAGATTGGAAAAAACGGCAGGACCCATCCATATGTTGTCTACAAGAAACCCATTTTGAACCTAAGGATACACACAGACTGAAAGTGAAGGGATGGAGAAGCATCTTTCATGCCAAAGGCCTCAAAAGAAGGCGGTGCTAGCGATTCTCATATCAGATAAATTAGATTTTAAACTAAAGACTGTAGTCAGAGATACAGAATGGCACTACATAATTCTTAAAGGGAATATCCGCCAAGATGATCTAACAATTGTGAATATCTATGTCCCCTATATGGGAGCACCCAATTACAAAAGAAAACTATTAATCAAGATAAAGAGTCTTATTGATATGAATACAATAATAGTAGGAGATCTTAATATGCCTCTCTCAGAAATAGACAGACCATCGAAGCAGAAAATTAATAAAGAAATAAGAGCATTGAATGAAACATTGGACCAGATGGACCTCATCGACATATACAGAACATTCCACCCTAAAACAACAGAATACTCATTCTTCTCAAGTGCACATGGAACCTTCTCCAGAATAGACCACATACTGGGTCACAAAGCAGGACTCAACAGATACCAAAAGACTGACATTATTCCCTGCATATTCTCAGATCACAATGCTTTGAAACTGGAACTCAATCACAAGGAAAAGTTCAGAAGGAACTCAAACACCTGGAAGCTAAAGACCACCTTGCTTAAGAATGCTTGGATCAACCAGGAGATCAAAGATGAACTTAAGCAATTCATGGAAACCAATAAGAATGAATACACTTTGGTCCAAAACCTATGGGATACAGCAAAGGTGGTTCTAAGGTGGAAATACATAGCCATCCAAGCCTCCCTCAAAAAAAAAAAAAAAAAAAAAAAAGAAAAACCCAGAATACACCAGCTGTCTCTACACCTTAAAGAAATGGAGAATCAACAACAAATCAAACCAACTCCACATGCAAGAAGGGAAATAATCAAGATTAGAGCAGAGATCAATGAGGTAGAAACCAGAGATACAGTAGAACGTATCAATGAAACTAAAAGCTTGTTTTTTGAAAGAATCAATAAGATCGACAAACGATGGGCCACAATAATCCAAAAGAAAAGAGAGAAAGCCCAAATTAATAAAATTATGAATTAAAGGGAAAGATCACAACTAACACTAAGGAAATAGAAACAATCATCAGAAATTATTATCAACAGTTATATGCCAATAAGCTAAGCAACCTAGATGAAATGGATGCATTCCTGGAAAACTATAAAATCCCAAACTTGAACCAGGAAGAAATTGACAACCTGAATAGACTGATATCTAGTAACGAGATTGAAGCAGTGATCAAAAACCTCCCAAAATACAAGAGCCCAGGACCTGACGGAGTCCCTGGGGAATTCTACCAAACTTTCAAAGAAGAAATCACTACTATTCTCCTGAAACTGTTCCACAAAATTGAAGCAGAAGGAAAACTTCCAGACTCTTTTTATGAAGCCAGCATTACCCTGATCGATCCCAAACCAGGCAAAGACCCTACCAAAAAGGAGAATTTCAGACCAATATCACTGATGAATATGGATGCAAAGATTCTCAACAAGATCCTAGCAAACAGGATCCAGCAGCACATTCAAAAGATTATACACCATGACCAGGTGGGATTCATCCCTGGCTTGCAAGGTTGGTTTAATATTATCAAATCAATCAATGTGATTGAACAAATCAATAAGAGAAGAGAGAAGAACCACATGGTCCTCTCAATTGATGCAGAAAAAGCATTTGACAAAATCCAGCATCCACTCCTGATGAAAATGCTTCAAAGTATAGGAATGGAGGGAATATACCTGAACGTCATAAAATCTATCTATGAAAGAACCACAGCAAATATCATCCTCAATGGGAAAAAGCTTGCAGCCTTCCCGTTGAGATCAGGAACACGACAAGGATGCCCACTCTCACCACTCTTCTTCAACATAGTATTAGAAGTTCTAGCAATGACAATCAGACTACAAAGAGAAATAAAAGGTATCCAAATTGGCAAGGAAGAAGTCAAACTCTCTCTCTTCACAGATGACATGATTCTTTATATGGAAAACCCCAAAGACTCCACCCCCAAACTACTGGAACTCATGCAGCAATTCAGTAACGAGGCAGGATACAAAGTCAATGTACAGAATTCTGTGGCTTTCTTATACACTAACAATGAAAATACAGAAAGGGAAATTAGAGAATCAATTCCATTTACTATAGCATCAAGAACCATAAGATACCTGGGAATAAACCTAACCAAAGAGGTAAAGGACCTGTACTTGAAGAACTACAGAACACTCATGAAAGAAAGTGAAGAAGACACGAAAAGATGGAAGACTGTTCCATGCTCTTGGATTGGAAGAATAAACATTCTTAAAATGTCTATACTGCCTAGAGCAATCTATACTTTTAATGCCATTCCGAACAAAACTCCACCAGTATTTTTCAAAGAGCTGGAGCAAATAATCCTAAAATTTGTATGGAATCAGAAGAGACACCGAATTGCTAAGGAAATGTTGATAAACAAAAACAAAACTGGCGGCATCACGTTACCCGATTTCAAGTTTTACTACAAAGCTGTGATCACCAAGACAACGTGGTACTGGCATAAAAACAGACACATAGACCAGTGGAACAGAGTGGAGAGCCCAGATATGGACCCTCAATTCTATGGTGAAATAATCTTTGACAAAACAGGAAAGAATATTCAATGCAAAAAAAGACAGTCTCTTCAATAAATGGTGCTGGGAAAACTGGACAGCGATATGTAGAAGAATGAAACTTGACCATTCTCTTGACCGTACACAAAGATAAACTCGAAATGGATAAAATACCTCAACGTGCGACAGGAATCCATCAGAATCCTAGAGGAGAACATAGGCAGTAACCGCTTCGATATCAGCCACAGCAACTTCTTTCAAGATATGTCTCCAAAGGCCAAGGAAACAAAAGCGAAAATGAAGTTTTGGGACTTCATCAAGATCAAAAGCTTAAGCACAGCAAAGGAAACAGTCAACAAAATAAAAAGGCAACCCACGGAATGGGAGAAGATGTTTGTAAATGACAGTACAGACAAAAGGTTGATATCCAGGATCTATAAAGAACTTCTCAAACTCAACACACACAAAACAGATAATCATATCGAAAAATGGGCAGAAGATATGAACAGACACTTCTCCAACGAAGACATACAAATGGCTATCAGACACATGAAAAATGTTCATCATCACTCGCCATCAGGGAGATTCAAATTAAAACCACATTGAGATTCCACCTGACACCAGTTAGAATGGCCAAAATTAGCTATATAGGAAACAACGTGTGTTGGAGAGGATGTGGAGAAAGGGGAACCCTCTTCCACTGTTGGTGGGAATGCAAGTTAGTGCAGCCACTTTGGAGAACAGTGTGGAGATTCCTGAAGAAATTAAGAATAGAGCTTCCCTATGACCTTGCAATTGCACTGCTGGGTATTTACCCCAAAGATACAGATGTAGTGAAAAGAAGGGCCAACTGTACCCCAATGTTTATTGCAGCAATGGCTACGGTCGCCAAACTGTGGAAAGAACCAAGATGCCTTTCAACGGATGAATGGATAAGGAAGATGTGGTCCATATACACAATGGAGTATTATGACTCCATCAGAAAGGATGAATACCCAACATGTTGTAGCAACATGGATGGGACTGGAAGAGATTATGCTGAGTGAAATACGTCAAGCAGAGAGAGTCAAGTATCATATGGTCTCACTTATTTGTGGAGCATAACAAATAACATGGAGGACATGAGGAGATGCAGACGAGAGGGAGTTGAGGGAAACTGGAATTGGAGATGAACCATGAGAGACTATGGGCTCTGAAAAACAACCAGAGGATTTTGAAGGGGCGGGGGTGGGAGGTTGAGGAACCAGGTGGTGGGTAATAGGGAGGGCATGTACTGCATGGAGCACTGGGTGTGATGCCAAAACAATGAACACTGTTAATGCTGTAAATAAACAAATAAAAAAATAAAAAAAAGAGAAGATAATTTCCAAATAAAAAAGCAAGCAGACCAAGGGAAATATCCTATGGCTTCACTCATATGTGGCCCATGAGGAATAACATGGACATTAGTAGTAAGGGAAAACGAAAGGAGTAGAAGTCAGATAGGGAGACACACCAGGAGAGACTCAGGACATTGGGGACCAAGCTGAGGGTTACAGAAGGATAACGCATGCCACAAAGAGGGAACTGGATAATAGGTATAGTGGTGGTGTGGCATTATATGAGGATGAGTACTTGGTAGTATATGTAATTAAAGTATCAGGGAACACTATGTCAAAAAACGTAGGAGGGATCAAAGACTGGCTTGCCGAATATCAAAAAAATAGTGAATTGAGAGCAAAACAGGCCATCTCTCTTGGAGATGAAGAAGGAAAGAAAGAAATGAATTCTAGTTTTATTATCTTAGTGATTAAAAAGGTATGCAATTGGTTTCCTATAAGGGCCTTATGTGAACTGGTCTTTGGAATTGTAGGAAGAGTCTTCCCTCTTCCTACAACTTGGGAATACATGAGTAAAGCCGTTATGACCATGAAATGTCTTGAATTGTGGACCAGAGAATTGATTTGAATTGGCCCTCTGTGTGTTGAGAGATGTTTGAGGACTGCTTTAAAGCTTTCATCATTACCTGAGACGTCAGATATGTATGACTCATGATCGTGTCTTGGTAGTGAGTATGCATCTTGGAATTTATCCTTTTCTCTCCGGTATTGGATTTTCTGGCATACTTGTGTGTAGGGGTCTTTTAGGTACGGTGGTTTAATTAATTAATTAATTAATTAATTAACTCTTGATAGGTAAGGAGTTAATTAATCCAATTTGGGCGGTTTGTTACTTTGATTCTCTAAGCTTCTTTTTTTTCCTTTTTAGCATTTTCTCTGAATTTGCTTCCATGAGTGCTATTCCTCACTTGCTAGCTAACTTCTGTTGGAATATTTTAAGTGTGTGTGTGTGTGTGTGTGTGTGTGTGCGCGTGTTTCACAAAATGCTAAAAATGATATTTTTAGAGATATGAAGCTGCTCCATTCCAGATAAATTTCACCTTCAAAACCAGTGGAAACTCACGTTACATCCCGTACTTCATTTCCTGCATTGAATATTCCATTTGAACCACTTTTAGAAACCCAGATTCTGACTAGCCTGCCTGGGACAAACACCAAATTTTGTGTGCCTGGTTAGAGTCTAAATGCCTGTTCTTTTTTCTTGCATTTTCACATGATTCTTTACTTCCATGAGTGAGTGAAATCGTACGGAATTTGCCTTTCTGTGACTGACACATATGGCACAGACCAATGTCCTCTCCATTTCCGCCATATGTCACAAGGAGAAAGAATTGCATCTTGCTTATGGCTCCATAAGAGTCCGCCGTACTTTTGGAGGAGGGGAGATGGTAGAAGTGTCTAGGTGCTCCAGGATTGTCTTCAGCCATCAGCACAAGCAGAAGATGACCACATCAACGTAAACATGGCATAAATGGACCTGAAGCCTAGAAATCACACTCCACAACAAAAGAGAGAAGAAGTCACAGAGACAATGGGAGAAGGGTGTAGGGAGGGCTTATGGGAGATTTGGACAGCTGGTGCTTCAGAGGGCAGGGAGCCATGGCCAACGACAAAGGCCCAGGGGAGAGGAGCACACTTAGAACCCACAATTTTAATGTTGACCCATAGCTGTTGGCGGAGAAAAGGAGAGAGTCTGAAGGACATGTGTTCTTGCAACCCAAGGGTCTTGAGGCCCATAGATTCCAGATCTGCATGATTTGCAGACATAGACTCCAGAACTGCAGAACACTGTATATCTCCTTGAGAGGACAGCAGCAAGCAACCAGGTGCAGACAGCCTGGAAACCATGATCAGAGACAATACCTGTTGACACCATGGTAAGATTATTATTTCTTTGGGTGCATTCCTGATGGGGAGTGTTGGTGGAGAAGGATTGATGGGCGCCAAAGATACTTCGGCTCTACTCCCACCAGCATCAAGACTGAGAAGTGGCCACAGGCAGGACGGTGAGAATATTCGCTGCCCAACCTGCCATCACGGATTCCCAAACCTGGAACACTGTTGGCACTGCCTTCTTGAGGCCACATTGCTTAGTCCCATGAGAACAGAAAATCCTGCAGGGGACTAGAAGAAAGCCCCGGCCACATCCTCTCACTCGGCCCCAGAATTCAGCAGGCTTTAAATTTTGTGGAGTGGGTTGAAAGTCAAGTTTCACTGACACACCACACCCACGAGGCTTAACCTCACCATATTTGGCCCAGGCAACAAAAACTTTGAATGGAAGGCAAGGAGAGCCTCTGGAGAGGACGACCCAAAGGAGAGTGGACAGCCACACACAACCCCAGAGTGTATGTCACACACACCTGAGACTCTCTCAAGTGTCAGCCCTTGGGCACTCCATGAGCGCTTCATCCTAAAGAAATTATCTTCAGGTTAGATAACAGAATGCGCATTTCGAATACAGAGGAGACAGAGACCTTTTGTACATTCACGTTTTATTCCTGAAACTGGCCCGAAAGCCTTTTCCGATGGCTTCCCATGGGGATTGGTTCTCTTCCAACATGCTCCTTGCTTGCTCCAGTGAGCTCCAAACAGATGAGTCCGTCCTGGGCCTAAGCTTCTAAGGTGTATTGTCTGCCTTTAATGTTTGGTCAGGTGGGAAAATTGGGAGGCATTTATGGGATGATTTCTGAAGATGCAAGAAGAACTCATGTCCTTATTGTTGAAAACTCCAGACATGGCTTTGGAAAGGTGGTGGGTGTTAACACTGAGCTTTCCTCAGAGGGTGGGGGGCACTTTTCCTGGTCAGAAATATCCTGATATTGTGTGAGGACCATGAACATGTGTATGGTGTGGAGTTCCCCGTATGAGGCTGCTTGTAATCCTGACTCTTTCTTGACCTTACGGGGGTAAGATGGAATTGTGGATTCTTGCCCTTCTCAGGTGTCCAGAGGGGTGGTTGTAACATTCACGGGCAAAGACTACAAATTCGGCCCTGGAGAACGTGAACCCAAATCCCTTCACAAACTCTCTTGAGGAAATGCCCAGGCGGCCCAGCAATTTGGAGTGATTTTGATAATCCTGGCTGACCCAGAACTACTCCAGTCAGGTGAAGTGATTTGGCGTGGTTTGGTGAGGAGTGGTTGCTAGGACCTCAGAGCTTTGTGACGTCACAGAAGCTGACTTCACTGAAGCAGCAATCCTATTCTCATGACATATGAGTCCTAGTGCTTTAAATAGAAAGACATGGGAAACAACTAGAAAGAGCCCTGTTATCCTGATCATGAGCTCAGGGGGTCTTTTCTGTTTCTTTCCCACTTCCATGTTTTATAAAAGTGAAAAGAAAATGATGTACTGTCTACCATTCCTTAGACCAACATTTCTCCAGAGAGAGCAAGGTGTTCCTATTTTCACTGCAATTTCTAGAGTTCTCAATCAACTGTGAGGCCTCTTGGCTACCATTAGGTTTCTGGGAGGTTGGATATCCTTGAGTGAGACGGTCCATTCTTAGCTTCTGTTCTCTATGGTTTCTCAGGGGTAAGGTCTGCCTTTGTGCTTGGTCAGCTTGGGAGGTGATGGAAGGAAGAAGGGAAGGAAAGTCACCATTCCAGGAAAATTGCCAGGGTAGGGATCCATTGTGCTGTCCGTGTCCTTATCTGCTATTGTCTTGAAAGAGCAGTCCTAAGAGATGAAGGCTTGTCGACCTGTCATTACCTTAAACACCGTTGCAAATTCTTCATGGAGAATGAAATTCTGCATGATCTCTACCCCGAAAGAAAGAGCCCTGGTCAGCACTCCTTGTCATCAATAGTTAATGCTACATACCATAGTCATGGGGAGAGCCATGTTGAGCAACTCTCTTTATTCAGATGAAAATGAACGGACAACATCTATGGCCTGCCTTGCCCCCTTTAGCATCACTGTGGAAGGAGCTGAGATACCCTTTTAAGCGCTGTGTATAAAGATGATTTTGAAGATGATGATAAAAAAGGTGATTCCCAAATGAAAATGCAAGCAGACCAAGGGAAATATCCTATGGCTTCACTCATATGTGGCCCATGAGGAATGCCATGGACATGAGTAGTAGTAAGGGAAAACGGAAGGAGAAGAAGTCAGACAGGGTGTCACACCAGGAGAGACTCAGGACTTTGGGGACCAAGCTGAGGGTTGCAGGTGGATAAGACCTGCCATATAGAGGGAACTGGATAATGGGTATGGAGGTGGTGTGGCATTGTATGAGGATGAGCACGTGGTGGTATATGCAATTAAAGAATTAGGGACACTATGTCAAAAAACATAGGATGGATGAAAGGCTGGCTTGCCGATTATAAGAAAAATAGCGAATAGAAACAAAACTGGCCATTTCCCATGGAAATGAAGAAAGTAAGAGAAGAGAAATGAATTCAAGTTTTACTATCTTACTGTTTAAAATTGTATGCAATTGGTTTCCTATAAAGTCCTTAACTAAATTGGGTCTTTGGTCATTGTAAATTAGTCTTCCCTCTTCCTACACTTTGGGAAGAGTTGAGAAAAGCCGACATTACTATTAAATGTGTCGAATGATGGCCAGGGAATTGATTTGTACCTGGCTTTCTGTGTGTTGGGAGATGTTTGAGGTCTGCTTCAAAAGCCACAAAAGCTCCTTCAAAAGTCATTACCTGAGACGTAAGATATGCATGACTCATGATCTTGTCATGGTAGTGCATATGTGTCTTGTTATTTTACCCTTTTCTTTCCGGTATTATATTTGCTTGCATACTTGTATGGAGTGGTCTTTTAGGTAAGGTTGTTTAACAAATTAATTAATTAATTAATTACTTTTTTTAAAAAAATATTTATTTATTAAACAGAGAGAGAGATCATAAGTAGGCAGTGAGGAAGGCCGAGAGAGAGCAGGAAGCAACTTCCCTGCAGTGCAGAGAGTCTGATGTGTGGCTCGATCCCAGGATTCTGAGATCATGACCTGAGCCGAAGGCAGTGACTTAATCCACTGAGCCAACCATGTGCCCAATAATTAATTAATTATTGATAGGTAAGAAGTTAACTTATCCAATATGGACAGTTTCATACTTTGATTCCCTAAGATTTTGTTTTTTATGGTACTTTCTCTGAATATTGCTTCCATGAGGGCTATTCCTCACAAGCTCCCTAACTTCTGAGGTACACTTTTAAGTGTGTGTGTGTATGTGTGTGTGAATTTCACAAATCTAAATATGATATTTTAAGAGATATGAAGCTGCTCTATTCCAGATCACACTTCACCTTCAAACACAGGGGAAACTCACGTTACATCCCGTTCGGCCACATTTCCTGCATTGAATGTCCCATTTGATCCACTTTTAGAAACGCAGATTCTGACTAGCCTGCCTGAAACAAACACGAAATTTTGAATGCCTGCTTAGAGCAAAATTGCCTGTCCCTTTTTCGTGCTTTTTCACCTGTTTTTTACTCCCATGAGTGAGTAAAATCATATGGTAGTTGTCGTTCTGTGACTGACAGATATGACACAGCCCAATCCTCTCTCGCATTATGCCTCATATCAAAAGGAGCAAGAATGCCCTCTTGCTTATGGCTCCATAAGAGTCCGCAGTGCATCTGGAGGACAGAGAGACTCTACAAGTGTCTGGGAAGTCTAGGCTTGTCTACAGCCATCAGCACAACCAGAAAATGACCACATCCATGGAAACATGGCAAAAATGGACCTGAAGCCTAGAAAGCAAACTCTACAGCGAAATAGAGAAGAAGTCACAGAGACCATGGGAGAATTGTGTAGACAGGGCTTATGGGAGAATTGGACGTTTGGTGCTAGAGAGGGCAGGGAGCAATGGCCAAAGACAAAAAGGCCCAGGGGAGAGGAGAACCTTAGAACCCACAATATGAATGTTGACCCATAGGTGTTGGCGGAAAAAGAGAGTGTCTGAATGACACGAGTTCTTGCAACCTAAGGGTCTTGAGGCCGGGGGATTCCAGATCAGAATGCTTTGCAGACATAGACTCCAGAGAACACTGTGTATCTCCTGGAGAGGACACCAGTAAGCAACCAGGTACAGACATCCTGGAAACTGTGATCAGAGACAATACCTGTTGACACCATGGTAAGATTATTATTTTTTTGTGTGCATTCGTGATAGGCAGTGTTGGTGGAGATGCCTCGATGGGCGCGAAAGATACTTGGGCTCTACCAACACCAGCATCAAGACTGAGAAGTGGCCACAGGCAGGACGGTGAGCACATTAGCTGTCCAACCTGCAATCACGGAACCCCAAACCTGGAACAGTTTCTTCTTCGGGCCACGTTGCTTAGTCCCAGTAGAAGAGAAAATCCTGCAGGGGACTAGAAGAAAGCCCTGCCCACTTCCTCTCAACTGGCCACAGAGTTCAGCAGGCCTTAAGTTTTCTGGAGTGGTTTTAAGTTCAGGTTTCACAGGCACACCAGACCCAGGAAGCTTAAACTCAACATATTTGGCCCAGACACCATGCAATCTGAATGAAAGGCAAGGAGAGCCTCTGCAGAGGACAACCCACAGGAGAGTGGACAGCCGCAGCACAACCCCAGAGGGCATGGCACACACACCAGAGACTCTCTCAAGTGCCAGCCCATGGGCACTCCATGAGCTCTACTTCCTAAAGAAATTAACTTCAGGGTAGATACCAGAAGGCACGTTTCGAATACAGAGAAGACAGAGACCTTTTGAAGATTCACGCTGTATTCCTGAAACTGGCCCAAGAGACTGTTCCGATGGCTTCACGTGGGGAATGTTTCTCTTCCAACATGCTCAGTGCTTGCTACCGTGAGCTCCAAATAGATGAGTCCGTCCTGGTACTAAGCTTCTAGGGTGTAGGGTCTGCCTTTCATATTTGGTCAAGTGGGAAATTTGGGAGGCATTTATGGCACGATTTCTGGAGATGCAAGAAGAACTCGTGTCCTCACAGTTGAAGACTCCAGAAATGTCTTTGGTAGGGTTGGGGGTGTTAACTCTGACCTTACCTCTTAGGGTTGGGAGCACTTTTCCTGGACAGAATCATCCAGAGAAGATGTGAGGACCATGAACATATGAATTTGGTGGAGTTCCCCGTGTGAGGCTGCTTATACTCCGAACTCTTTCTTGACCTTACATGGGTAAGATGGAATTGTGGATTCTTGCCCTTCCCCGGAGTCCAGAGGGGTGGTAGTGACAGGCACGTCCAAAGACTAAAATTCGGCAATGGGGAAGTTGACCCCAAATCGATTCACACACTCTCTTGGTGAAATACCCAGGCGACTCCAGCGATTTGGAGTGATTTTGATACACCTGGCTGACTCAGAACTACTCCAGACAGGTGAAGTGATGAGGCGTGGTTTGGTGAGCAGTGGTTGCTAGGATCTCAGAGTTTTCTGACATGACAGAAGATGACTGCACTGAAGCAGCAATCCCATTCTCATGACATAGGAGTCCTATGGCTTTAAGTAGAAAGAGCAGGGAAGGAACAAGAAAGAGCCCTGTTAGCCTGATCATGAACTCAGGTGTTCCTTTCTGTTTCTTTCCCACTTCAAATTTCTATACAAAGAGAAAAGGAAACGATGTTTCCTGATGTATACCATTCATTAGACCAACATTTCTCCAGAGAGAGCAAGGTGTTCCTATTTCCACTGCAATTTCTAGAGATCTCAATCAACAGCGAGGCCCCCTGGCTACCATTAGGTCTCGGGAGGATGGATATCCTTGGGTGAGAGGGTCCATTCTTAGCTTCTGTTCTCTATGGTTTCTCGGGTGCAAGGTCGGCCTTGTTGCTTGGTGACCTGGAAAGTGATGGAAGGAAGAAGGGAAGGAAAGTCACCATTCCAGGAAAAGTGCCAGGGCAGGGATCCATTGTGCTGTCCATGTCCTTATCTGTTATTGTCTTGAAACAGCAGTCCTAAGGGATGAAAGCTTGTCGACCTGTCATTACCTGAAACACCATTGCAAAGGCTTCATGGAGAGTGAAATTCTCAATGATCACTACCCTGAGAGAAAGATCCCTGGTCAGCTCTCCTTGTCATCATTATTTGATGCTACATGCCATAGTCATGGGGAGAGCCATGTTGAGCAACTCTCTTTATTCAGATGAAAATGAACGGCCAACATCAATGGCCTGCCATGCCCAATCTAGCATCACTGTGGAAGGAGCTGAGATACCCTTTTCAGGGCAAGTGGATAAAGATGAATATGAAGATGATGATAAGAAAATGATTTCCAAATGAAAATGAAAGCCGACCGAGGGAAATATAATTTGGCTTCGCTCCTATGTGGCTCATGAGCAATATCATATATACGAGTAGTAGTAAGGGAAAACGGAAGGAGAAGAAGTCAGACAGGGAGTAACAGCAGGAGAGACTCAGGACTATCGGGACCAAGCTGTGGGTTACAGGAGGATAAGTCCTTCCCTAAAAAGGGAACTGATTAATTGGTATGGAGGTGGTGTGGCATTATATGAGGATGAGTACTTGGTAGCATATGCCATTAAAGAATCAGGGAACACTATTTCAAAAAACATAGGATGGGTGAAATGGTGACTTGCCATATATCAGAAAAAAATAGTGAATAGAAAGCAAAACAGGCCATTTCACACGGAGATGAAGAAAGAAAGAGAAGAGAAATGAATTCTAGTTTTATTAACTTACTGATTAAAATGGTATATAATAGGTTTCTTATAAGGTCCTTATGTGAATTGGGTCTTTGGATATTGTCAATGAGAGTCTTTCCTCTTCCTACATTTTGAGAATGGATGAGAAAAGCCGACATTACCATTATATGTCTCGAATTGTGGATCAGGGAATTGATTTGAACCTGGCTTTCTGTGTGTTGGGAGATGTTTGAGGACTGCTTCAAAAGCTTTCATCAACACCTAAGATGTCAGATATGTATGACTCATGATCTTGTCATGGTAGTGGGTATGTGTCTTGGAATTTATCCTTTTCTCCCCGGTATTGGATTATCTGGCAGAGTTGTGTGTAGGTGTCTTTAGGTAAGGTTATTTAACTAATTAATTAAATAGTTATTTAATTAATTCTAGATAGGTAAGGACTTAACATATCCAGATTGGATGGTTTGATACTTTCAGTCTCTAAGCTTTTTTTTTTTACGGTACTTTCTCTGAGTTTTGCTTCCATGAGTCCTATTCCTCACTTGCTCCCTAACTAATGTGGGACTATTTTAAGTGTGTGTGTGTGTGTTTGTGTGTGTGTGTGTGTTTCACAAAATGCAAAAAAATGATATTTTAGGAGCTATGAAGCTGCTCTATTCCAGATCACAATTCATCTTCAAACACTGGAAACTCACGTTCCATCACATTCAGCCACATTTCCTGCATTGAATGTCCCATTTGATCCACTTTTAGAAAGACAGATTCTGACTAGCCTGCCTGGGACAAACACCAATTTTTGTGTGCCTGGTTAGAGTCTCATTGCCTGTCCCTTTTTCTCGCTTTTTCACATGTTTTTTACTCCCATGAACGAGTAAAATCGTATGGTAGTTGTCTTTCTGTGACTGACAGATATGACACAGCCGAATCCTCTCTCGCTTTCCGCCACATGTCACAAGGAGCAAGAAAGCCTTCTTGCTTATGGTCCCATAAGAGTCCGCAGTGCATCTGGAGGACAGGGAGACTCTAGAAGTGTCTGGGAGCTCTAGTATTGTCTTCAGCCATCAGCACAACCAGAAGAATACCACATCCATGGAAACATGGCATAAATGGACCTGAAGCCTAGAAATCAAACTCCACAGCCAAAGAGAGAAGAAGTCACAGAGACCGTGGGAGAATTGTGTAGACAGGGCTTATGGGAGAATTGGATGTTTGGTGCTTCAGAGGGCAGGGAGCCATGACCAAAGACAAAAAGGACCAGGGACAAGGAGCACCATAGAACCCACAATTTGAATGTTGACCCATAGGTGTTGGCGGAGAAAAGGAGAGTGTCTGAATGACACGAGTACTTGCAACCTAAGGATCTTGAGGCCGGGGGATTCCAGAGCAGCATGCTTTGCAGACATCGACTCCAGTGAGCACTGTATCTACTGGAGAGGACCCCAGCAAGCAACCAGGTACAGACAGCCTGGAAAGCGTGATCAGAGAGAATATCTGTTGACACCATGGTAAGATTATTATTGATTTGTGTGCATTCGTGATGGGCAGAGTTGGTGCAGATGCCTCGATGGGTGTGAAAGATACTTGGGCACTTCAACCGCCAGCACCAAGACTGAGAAGTGGCCACCGGCAGGACGGTGAGCTCATTAGCTGCCCAACCTGCAGTCACGGAATCCCAAACCTGGAACACTGTTGGTACTGCCTTCTTCAGGGCAAGTTGCTTAGCCCAAGGAGAACAGAAAATCCTGCAGAGGACTAGAAGAAAGCCCTGCCCACATCCTCTCACCTGGCCAGAGAGTTCAGCAGGCCTTAAGTTTTGTGGAGTGGTTTTAAGTTCATGTTTCACAGGCACACCAGACCCGCAAAGCTTAAACTCAACATATTTGGCCCGGACACCATTCACTCTGAATGGAAGGCAAGGAGAGCCTCTGCAGAGGACGAGCCCACAGGAGAGTGGACAGCCACAACACAACCCCAGAGGGCTTGTCACACACAACTGAGACTCTCTCAAGGGCCAGCCCTTGGGCACTCCATGAGCTCTCCTTCCTAAAGAAATTATCTTCAGAGTAGATACCAGAATGCACATTTCGAATACAGAGAAGATAGAGACCTTTTGTAGATTCACGTTGTGTTCCTGAAACTGGCCCAAAAGCCTGTTCCGATGGCTTCACGTGGGGAATGTTTCTCTTCCAACATGCTCCGTGCTTGCTCCTGTGAGCTCCAAACAGATGAGTCCATCCTGGGCCTAAGCTTCTTTGGTGTAGGGTCTGCCTTTCATATTTGATCAGATGGGAAATTATGGCACGATTTCTGGAGATGCAAGAAGAATTCGTGTCCTCACAGTTGAAGACTCCAGAAATGTCTTTGGTAGGGTTGGGGGTGTTAACTCTGAGCTTCCTTCTTAGGGTTGGGGGTGCTTTTCCTGGACAGAAGCATCCTGATAAGGTGAGGACCATGAACATGTGAATTTGGTGGAGTTACTCAAGTGAGGATGCTTGTACTCCTGACTCTTTCTTGACCTTACCTGGGTAATATGGAATTGTGGATTCTTGCCCTTCTCAGGAGTCCAGAGGGGGGGTGGTGTCAGGCACGTCCAAAGATTACAAATTCGGCCATGGAGAAGGTGTCCTCAAATCGCTTCACACACTCTCTTGGTGAAATACCCAGGCGGCTCCAAAGGTTTGGAGTGATTCTGATACTCCTGGCTGACCCAGAACTACTCCACCCAGGTGAAGTGCTGAGGCGTGGTTTGGTGAGGAGTGGTTTCTAGGACCTCAGAGTTTTGTGACATCACAGAAGCTGGCTGCACTGAAGCAGCAATCCCATTCTCAAGACATACGAGTCCTATGGCTTTTAGTAGAAAGACCTGGGAAGGAACAAGAAAGAGCCCTGTTAGCCTCATCATGAACGCAGGTGGTCCTTTCTGTTTCTTTCCCACATCCACTTTCTATACAAAGAGAAAAGGAAACGATGTTTCCTATGCCATTCTTTAGACCAACATTTCTCTAGAGAGAGCAAGGTGTTGTTATTTCCACTGCCATTTCTTGAGATCTCAATCAACAGCGAGGCCTCTTGGCTACCATTAGGTCTCTCTGAGGTTGGATAACCTTGGGTGAGAGCGTCCATTCTTAGCTTCTGTTCTCTGCGGTTTCTCCAGGGTAAGGTCTGCCTTTGGTGCTTGGTCAGCTTGGAAGGTGATGGAAGGGTGAAGGGAAGGAAAGTCACCATTCCAGGAAAATTGCCAGGGCAGGGATGTATTGTTGTCTCCGTTTCCTTATCTGCTATTGTCCTGAAACTGCAGTCCTAAGGGATGAAGTCTTGTCGACCTGTCATTACCTTAAACACTGTTGCAAAGGCTTCATGCAGACTGAAATTCTGTGTGATCGCTATCTCGAGAGAAATAGCCGTGGTCAGCTCTCCTTCTCATCATTAGTTAATGCTACATGCCATATTCATAGGGAGAGCCATGTTGAGCAACTCTCTTTTTTCAGATGAAAATGTATGGCCAACATCGATGGCCTGCCATGCCCACTCTAGCATCACTGTGGAAGGAGCCGAGATACCCTTTTAAGGGCTAGTGGATAAAGATGATTATGAAGATGATGATAAAGAAGATGATTTCCAAATGAAAATGCAAGCCGACCAAGGGAAATATCCTATGGCTTCACTCCTATGTGGCCCATGAGCAATATCATGGACATGAGTAGTATTAAAGAAAACGGATGGAGAAGAATTAATACAGGGGATCACAGCAAGAGAGACTCAGGACTTTGGGGACCAAGCTGTGGGTTACAGGAGGATAACTCCTGCCCAAAAGAGGGAACTGGTTAATGCGTATGGAGGTGGTGTGGCATTATATGAGGATGAGTCCTTGGTGGCATATGCAATTAAAGAATCAGGGAACACTATGTCAAAAAACGTAGGATGGATGAAAGGCTGGCTTGCCGAATATCAGAAAAAAATAGTGAATAGAAAGTAAAACAGGCCATTTCACATGGAGATGAAGAAAGAAAGAGAAATGAATTCTAGTTTTATTATCTTACTGATTTAAATGGAATTCAATTTATTTCCTATAACGTCCTTATCTGAATTGGGTCTTTGGACATTGTCAATTAGAGTCTTTCCTCTTCCTTCATTATGGGAATAAATGAGAAAAGCCGACATTACCATTTAATGTCTCGAATTGTGGACCAGGGAATTGATTTGAACCTGGCTTTCTGTGTTTTGGGAGATGTTTGAGGTCTGCGTCAAAAGCTTTCATCAACACCTAAGACCTCCGATATGTATGACTCATGATCTTGTCATGGTAGTGTGTATGTGTCTTGGTTTGTTCTCTCTGGTATTGGATTTTCTGGCAGAGTTGTGTGTAGGTGTCTTTAGGTAAGGTTGTTTATAATTCTTGATAGGTAATGAGTTAATGTATCCAGATTGGACTGTTTGATACTTTGAGTCTCTAAGCTATTGTTTTATGGTACTTTCTCTGAGTTTTGCTTCCATGAGTCCTATTCTTCAGGAGCTCCCTAACTTCTGTAGGACTATTTTAAGTGTGTGTGTGTGTGTGTGTGTGTGTGTGTGTGTGCTACAAAATGAAAAAATGATATTTTAGGATATATGAAGCTGCTCTCTTCCAGTATTGCAGATCACAATTCACCTTCAAACACTGTAGAAACTCACGTTCCATCCCATTTGGCCACGCTTCCTGCTTTGAATGTCTCATTTGATCCACTTATATAAAGGCAGATTTTGACTAGCCTGCCTGGGACAAACGCCAAAAGCCTTGTTGGAGTCTAATTGCCCATCCCTTTTTCTTGCTTTTTCACCTGTATCTTACTCCCGGGAGTAAAATCGTATAGTAGTTGTCGTTCTGTGACTGACAGATATGACACAGCCCAATCCTCTCTCGCTTTCCACCACATGTCAAAAGGAGCAAGAATGCCTTCTTCTTTATGGCTCCTTGAGAGTCCGCAGTGCATCTGGAGGACAGGGAGTCTCTAGAAGTGTCTATGAGCTCTAGGCTTGTCTTCAGCCATCAGCACCACCAGAAGATGACCACATCCATGGAAACATGGCATAAATGGACCTGAAGCCTAGAAATCACACTTCACAGCAAAAGAGAGAAGAAGTCACAGAGACCATGGGAGAATTGTGTAGACAGGGCTTATGGGAAAATTGGAAGGTTGGTGCTTCAGAGGGCAGGGAGCCATGGCCAAAGTCAAAAAGGTCCAGGGGAGAGGAGCACCTTAGTACCCACAATTTGAATGTTGACCCATAGGTGTTGGCGGAGAAAAGGAGAGTGTCTGAATGACACGAATTCTTGCAACCTAAGGGTCTTGAGGCCGGGGGATTCCAGAGCAGCATGCTTTGCACACATAGACTCCAGAGAACACTGTGTATCTCCTGGAGATGACACCAGCAAGCAACCAGGTGCAGACAGCCTGAAAACCGTGATCAGAGACAATACCTGTTGACAACGTGGTAAGATTATTATTTCTTTAGGTGCATTCGTGATGGGCAGTGTTGGTGCAGATGCCTCGATGGGCGTGAAAGATACTTGGGCTCTACAACCACCAGCATCAAGACTGAGAAGTGGCCACAGGCAGGACAGTGAGCACATTAGCTGCCCAACCCGCAATCACAGAATCCCAAACCTGGAACACGGTTGGGACTGCATTCTTCAGGCCATGTGCTTAGTCCCAGAAGAACAGAAAATCCTGCAGGGGACTAGAAGAAAGCCCTGCCCACATCCTCTCACCTGGCCACAGGGTTCAGCAGGCCTTAAGTTTTGTGGAGTGGTTTTAAGTTCATGTTTCACAGGCACACCAGACCCACGAAGCTTAAAATCAACATATTTGGCCCGGACATCACACACTCTGAATGGAAGTCAAGGAGAGACTCTGCAGAGGATGAGCCCACAGGAGAGTGGACAGCCACAACACAACCCCAGAGGGCATGTCACACACACCTGAGACTCTCTCAAGTGCCAGCCCTTGGGCACTCCATGAGCTCATCACTGTGGAAGGAGCCAAGATACCCTTTAAATCCCTAGTGGATAAATACGATTATGAAGATGATGATAAAGAAGATGATTTCCAAATGAAAATGCAAGCAGAACTAGGGAAATATCCTATGGCTTCACTCATATGTGGCCCATGAGGAATACCATGGATATGAGTAGTAGTAAGGGAAAATGGAAGGAGAAGAAGTCATACAGGGAGAAGCACCAGGAGAGACTCAGGACACTGGGGACCAAGGTTGGTTACAGGAAGATAAGACATGTCATAAAGAGGGAACAGAATAATGGGTATGTAGGTGGTGTGGCATTATATGATGATGAGTACTTGGTGGTATATGCAATTAAAGAATCAGGGCACACTATGTCTATAAACGTAAGATGGATGAAAGACTGGCTTGCCGAATATAAGAAAAAAATAGTGAATAGAAAGCAAAACAGGCCGTTTCACATGGAGATGAAGAAAGAAAGAGAAGAGAAATGAATTCTAGTTTTATTATCTTACTGAGTAAAATTGTCTGCAATTGGTTTCCTATAAGGTCCTTATCTGATTGTGTCTTTGGACATTGCAAATTAGAGTCTTCCGTCTTCCAACATTTTGGGAATAGATGAGAAACGGTATCATTAAATGTCTCGAATTGTGGTCCAGTGATTTGATTTGAACCTGGCATTCTATGTGTTGGGAGATGTTTGAAGACTGCTTCAAACGCCTCAAAAGTCATTACCTGAGATGTCAGTTATGTATGACTCATGATCTTGTCATTGTAGTGCGTATGTGTCTTGGAATTTATCCTTTTCTCTCCGGTATTGGATATGCTCGCCAACTTGTGTGTAGGGGTGTTTTAGGTAAGGTTATTTCATTAAGTATTAATTAATCAATTAAATAATTAATTATTGATAGGTAAAGAGTTAACTTATCTAGTTTGGACGGTTTGTTACTTTGATTCTCTAAGCTTTTTTTTTTATGGTATTTTCTCTGAATTTTGCTTCCATGAGTGCTATTCCTCACTTGCTCCCTAACCTCTGTGGGACACTTTTAAGTTTGTGTGTGTGTGTGTTTCATAAAACGCTGAAAATTATATTTTAAGAGATATGAAGCTGCTCTCTTCCAGAGAGGAAAATGGAAGGAGAAGAAGTCAGACAGGGCAACGCACCTGGCAGGACTCAGGAACTTGGGACCAAGCTGAGGGTTACAGGAGGATAATACATGCCATAAAGAGGACAGGTTATTGATTAGGGAGGTAGTGTAGCATTATATGAGGATGAGCTCTTATTGGTATATTTAATTAAAGAATATAGGAACACTAAGTCAAAAATGGTAGGATGGATGAAAGCCTGGCGTGCTGAATATAAGAAAAAATAGTGAATATATAGCAAAACAGGTCGTTTCACGTGGAGATGAAGAAAGAAAGAGAAGAGAAATGAATTCCAGTTTTATTTTCGTAATGATTACATTGTATGCTATTGGTTTCTATATGGTCCTTATGAGAATTGCTTCTGTGGACATTGTGAATTAGAGTCTTCCCTCTTCCTATATTTTGGGAATAGATGAGAAAAGCCGACATTACCATTAAAGGTCTCGAACTGTGGACCTGGGAATTGATTTGAACGTGGCTTTCTGAGTGTTGGACATATTTGAGGACTGCTTCAAAAGCTTTTGTCAACACCTGAGATGTCAGATATGTATGACTCTTGATCTTGTCATGGTAGTGCATATGTGTCTTGGAATTTATCCTTTTCTCTCCAGTATTGGATTTGCTAGAAGATTTGTGTGGAGACGTCTTTTAGGTAAGGTTGTTTAATTAATAATTTACTTACTTACTCCTTACTTAATTAGTTCTTGATAGGTAAGTAGTTAATTTATCCCGTTTGGACGGTTTGTTACTTATATTCTCTAAGCTTTTGTTTTTTATGGTACTTTCTCTGAATTTTGCTTCCATGAGTGTTTTCCTCTCTTGTTCCCTAACTTCTGTGGACTCTTTTAAGAATGTGTGTGTGTGTGTGTCTGTGTGAGTGAGTGTGTGTGTGTTTCACAAAACATTAAAAATGATATTTTAAGAGATATGATGCTGCTCTATTTCAGATCACAATTCACCTTCAAACAATGTGGAAACTCATGTTACCTCCCGTTTGGCCATATTTCCTGTATTGAATGTCCCATTTGATCCACTTTTAGAAAGGCAGATTCTGACTAGCCTGCCTGGCACAAACACCAAATTTTGTGTGCCTCATTAGAGTCTAATTGCCTGTCCCTTTTTCTTGCTTTTTCCCATGTTTCTTTACTTCCATGAGTGAGTAAAATTGTATGGTAATTGTCATTCCGTGACTGAGAGATAGGACAGAGCCCAATGCTCTCTCCCTTTCTGCCTCATGTCACAAGGAGCAAGAATGCATTCTTTCTTATGGCTCCATAAGGGTCCACAATGCATCTGAAAGACAGGGAGACCACAGAGGTGTCTGCGAGCTCAGGCTTCTCTTAGCCATCAGCACAAGGAGAAGATGACCACATCAATGGAAACATGGCATAAATGGACCTGAAACCTAGAAATCACACTCCACAGTGAAAGAGAGAAGAAGTCACAGAGACCATGGGAGAATTGTGTAGACAGGGCTTATGGGAGAATTGGACGGTTAGTGCTTAAGAGGGCAGGGAGCCATGGCCAAAGACAAAGGCCCAGGGGAGTGGTACACACTTAGAACCCACAATTTGATTGTTGACCCATAGCTGTTGTCGGAGAAAAAGAGAGTGACTGAATGAAATGAGTTCTTTCAAGGGTCTTGAGACCGGGGGTTCCAGATCAGCATGCGTTGCAGACATAGACTCCAGAGATCATTGTGTCTCTCCTGGAGAGGACACCAGCAGGCAACGAGGGGCAAACAGCCTAGAAACCATGATCAGAGAGTAAAGCTGTTGACATCATGGTAAGATTATTATTTCTTTGGGTGCAATCGTGATGGGAAGTGTTGGTGGAGATTCCTCGATATGCGCCAAAGATACTTGGGCTCTACGACCGCGAGCATCAAGACTGAGAAGAGGCCACAGGCAGGACGGTGAGGATATTAGCTGCCCAACATGCAATCACGGATTCCCAAACCTGGCACACTGTTGGGTCTGCCTCTTTCAGGCCATGTTGCTTAGTCCCAGGAGAACAGATAATCCTGCAGGGGACTAGAAGGAAGCCCTGCCCACATCGTTTCACCTGTCTACAGAATTCAGCAGGCCTTAAGTTTTGGGGAGTGGGTTGAAAGTCACCTTTCACAGGCACACCATATTTGGCCCAGACACCAAACCTTCTGAATGAAAGGCAACGAGAGCTACTGCAGAGGATGAGCCGACAGGAGTGTGGACAGCCATAACACAACCCCAGAGGGCATGGCACACACACCTGGGACTCTTTCACGTGCCAACACTTGTGCACACCATGAGCTCTTCTCCTAAAGTAATTATATTCAGGGTAGATGAAAGAATGCATTTTTCGAATACAGAGAAGGTAGAGACCTTTTGTACATTCACGTTTTATTCTTGAAACTGGCCCGAAAGCCTTTTAAGAAGGCTTCACATGGGGATTGGTTCTCTTGTAACATGCTCCGTGCTTTCTCCTGTGAGCTCCAAACAGATGAGTCCCTCCTACTCTAAGCTTCTAGTGTATAGGGTCTGAATTTAATGTTTTTTTCAGCTGGGAAAATTGGGAGGCATTTATTGCACGACTTCTGGAGATTCAAGAAGAACTCGTGTCCTCACTGTGGAAGAGTCCAGACATGTCTTTGGTATAGTGGCGGGTGTTAACTCGGAGATTTCCTCGGAGTGCGTGGGGCGCTTTTCCTGGTGAGAAGCATCCTGATAAGGTGTGAGGACCATGAACATGTGTATGGCGTCAACTTCCCCGTGTGAGGCTGCTTGTAATCCTGACTCTTTTTTGACCTTACATGGGTAAGATGAAATTGTGGATTCTTGCCCTTCTCAGGAGTTCAGAGAGGTGGTGGTGAGAGTCAGGCCACAGAGTAAAAATTCGGCCATGTAGAATATGACCCCAAATCGCTTCATAAACTGTCTTGGTGAAATAACCAGGTGACTCTAGCTGTTTGGAGTGATTTTGATAATCCTGGCTGACCCAGAACTACTCCAGCCACGTCAAGTGATGTGGCGTGTTTTGGTGAAGAGTGGTTGTTAGAAACTCAGAGATTTTTGATGTTACAGAAGCTGACTTCACTGAAGCAGCAATCCCATTCTCATGACATATGAGTCCCAAAACTTTAAGTAGAAATACATGGGAATGAACAAGAAAGAGCCTTGTTAGCCTTATCATGAACTCACTTGGACTTTTCTGTTTCTTTCCCACATCCACACTCTATACAAAGAGAAAAGGAAACGATGTTCAGTATTCTATTCTTTAGACCAACATTTCTCCAGAGAGATCAAGGTGTTCTTATTTCCTCTGCAATTTCTAGATTTCTCAATCAACATCGAGGACTCTTACTATGATTATGTCTCTGGGATGTTTGATATCCTTGGGTGAGGGGGACCATTCTTAGCTTCTGTTCCCTATACTTTCTTGGGTGTATGGTCTGCCTTTGGTACTTGTCAATTTGGAAGGTGAGGGAAGGAAGAAGGGAAGGAAAGTCACAGTTCCAGGAAATTTGCCAGGGCAGGGAAAGTTTGTGCTGTCCGTGTTCTTATCTGCTAGTGTCCTGAAACACCAGTCCTAAGCATGAAGGCTCTGACTACCTGACATTACCTTTAACACCGTTGCAAAGGCTTCATGGAGAGTGAAATTCTGCATGATGGCTACCCCGAAAGAAAGAGCCCTGGTTAGCATTCCTTGTCATCATGAGTTAATGCTATGTGCCATAGTTATGAGGAAAGCCATCTTGAGCAACTCTCCTTATTAAATGAAAATGAACGGCCAACATCAATTGCCTGCCATTCTCACTCTAGCATACTGTGGAGTGAGCCGAGATACCCTATTAAGGGCTAGTGGATAAAAATGATTATTAAGATAATGATAAAGAGGATGATTTCCAAGTGGAAATGCAAGCAGATTAAGGGAAATACCTTATGTCTTCACTCCTAGGTAGCCCATGAAGATTACCATGGAAATGAGTAGTTGTAATGGAAAACGGATGGAGAAGAAGTCAGTGGGGAGACGCACCAGGTGAGACTCAGTATTTTGGGGACCAAGCTGAGGGTTAAAGGAGGATAAGACATGCGATAAATAGAGAACTGGTTAATGGGTATGGAGGTGGTATGGCATTATATGAGGATGAGCTCTAGGTGGTATATGCAATTTAAGAATCAGGGAACATTATTTCAAGAAACATAGGATGGATGAAAGGCTGGCTTGCCGAATGTAAGAAAAAATAGTGAAAAGAAAGCAAACAAGGCTGTTTCACGTGGAGATGAAGAAAGAAAGAGAAGAGAAATGAATTCTAGTTTTATTATCTTACTGACTAAAATTGTATATGATTGGTTTCCTATAAGGTCCTTATCTGATTGGGTCTTTGGACATTGCAAATTAGAGTCTTCCCTGTTCCTACATTTTGGGAATAGATGAGAAACGCCGACATTACCATTAAATGTCTCAAATTGTGGAGCAAGGAATTTGAACCTGGCTTTCTGTGTGTTGGGAGATGTTTGAGGGCAGCTTCAAAAGCCTCCAAAGCTGCTTCAAAAGTCATTACCTGAGACGTCAGATATGTATGACTCATTATCTTGTCATGGTAGTGCATATGTGTCTTGGAAATTTGCATTTTCTCTCCGGTATTGCATTTGCTAGCAGACCTCTGTGGAGGGGTCTTTTAGGTAAAGTTGTTTAATTAATGATTTATTCATTCTTGATAGATAAGGACTTAACTTATCCAATTTGGACGGTTTGTTACTTTGATTCTCTAAGCTTTTGTGTTTTATGGTATTTTCTCTGAATTTTGCTTTGATGAGTGCTATTCCACATTTGCTCCTTAACTTCTGTGGGATTCTTTTATGTGTGTGTGTATGTGTGTGTGTGTTTCACAAAACAATAAAAATGATATCTTAAGAGATATTAAGCTGCTCATTCCAGATCACAATTCACCTTCAAGCACAGTGGAAACTCACGTTACATCCGTTCGGCCACATTTCCTGCATTGGACGTCCCATTAGATCCACTTATTGAAAGGCAGATTCTGACTAGCCTGCCTGGGACAAACACCAAATTTTGTGTGCCTGGTTAGAGTCTAATTGCCTGTACTTTTCCTTGCTTTTTCACATGTTTGTTTACTTCCATGAGTGAGTGAAATTGCATAGTACTTGTCTTCTGTGACTGACAGATATGACACAGCAAAATGCTGTCTCCCTTTCTGCCATGTCACAAGGAGCAAGAATGCCTTCTTGCTTATGGCTCCATAAGAGCCCGCAGAGCATTTGGAACACCAGGTGATGGTAGAAGTGTCTGGGAGCGTCAGGGCTGTCTTCAGCCATCAGCACAACCAGAAGATGACCACAGCAATGGAAACGTGACAGTAATGGACCTGAAGGTTAGAAATCACACTCCACAGCGAAAGAGAGAAGAAGTCACAGAGACCATGGGAGAAGGGTGCAGACAGGGGTTATGGGAGAATTGGACAGTTGGTGCTTCAGGTGGCAGGGAACCATGGCCAAAGCAAAGGCCCAGGGGAGAGGAGCACACTTAGAACCCACAATTTGAATGTTGACCCAGAGCTGTTGGGGGAGAAAAGGAGAGTGTCTGAATGGCACGAGTTCTTGCAACCCAAGGTGATTCCAGAGCAGCATGATTTGCAGATATAGACTCCAGAAAACACTTTGTATCTCCTGGAGAGGACAGCAGCAAGCAAACAGGTGCAGACAGCCTGGAAACCATGATCAGAAACAATACCTGTTGACACCGGGGTAAGTCTATTATTTCTTTCTGTGCATTGCTGAAGGGCAGTGTTGGCGGAGATGCCTTGATGGGCGCCAAAGATACTTGGGCTCCGCAACCGCCAACATCAAGACTGAGAAGTGTCCACATTCAGGATGGTGAGGACAGTAACAGCCCAACATGCAATCACGAATTCCCAATCCTGGAACACAGTTCAGGCAGCCTTCTTCAGGGACGTAGCTTAAACCCAGGAGAAGAGAAAATCCTGCAAGGGACTAAAAGAAAGCGCTGCCCATGTCCTCTCAACTGGCCCCAGAATTCAGGAGGCCTTAAATTTTGTAGAGTGATTGAAAGTTACGTTTCACAGACACACCAGACCCACAAAGCTACAACTCACCTTATTTTTCCCAGACACTGAACAGTCTGAATAGAAGGCAAGGAGAGCCGTTGCAGAGAACGAGCCCACAGGAGAGTGGACAGATACCACACAACCCCAGTGGGCATGTCAAACACACCTGAGACTCTCTCAAGTGCCAACCCTTGGGAACTCCACGAGCTCTTCTTCCAAAAGAAATGATCTTCAGGGTTGATAACAGAATGCGTGTTTCGAATACAGAAAAGACAGAGAGACCTTTTGTAGATTCACGTTTTATTCCTAAAACTGGCCCAAAAGCCTTTTCCAATGGCTTCTCATCGGGACTGGTTCTCTAACAACATGCTCCGTTATTGCTCCTGTGAGCTCCAAACAGATGAGTCCATCCTGGGACTAAGCTTCTAGGGTGTAGGGTCGGCCTTTAATGTTTGTTCGGCTGGGAATATTGGGAGGCATTTATGGCACGATGTCTGGAGATGCAAGAAGAATTCGTGTCCTCACTGTTGAAGACTCCAGACATGTCTTTCGTATGTTTGCGGGTGTTAACTCTGAGCTTTCCTCGGAGGGCAGGGGGGGGGGCGCTTTTCCTGGTCAGAAGCATCCTGAGAGGGTGTGAGGGCCATGATCATGTATATGGCGTGGAGTTCCCCGTGTGAGGCTGCTTGTACTCCTGACTCTTTCTTGAACTTACCTAGGTAAGATGGAATTGTGGATTCTTGCCTTTCTCAGTAATCCAGAGGGGTGGTGGTGACAGTCACGTCCAAGACTACAAATTCGGCAATGCGGAAGGTGACCCTTAATCACTTCACAAACTCTCTTGGGGAAATCCCCAGGCGGCTCCATCTGTTTGGAGTCATTAGATACTCCTGGCTGACCCAGAAGTCCTCCAGACAGGTGAAGTGATGAGGCGTTGTTTGGTGAGGAGTGTTGCTAGGACCTCAGAGGTTTGTGACGTCACAGAAGCTGACTTCACTGAGCAGCAAGCCCATTCTCATGCTATGTTAGTCCTATAGTCTATAGGACTATGGTCAAAAGACCTTGGAAGGAACAAGAAAGAGCCTTGTTAACCTGATCATGAACTCAGGTGGTCTTTTCTGTTTCTTTCCCACTTCCAATTTCTATACAAAGAGAATAGAAAATGATGCCCTGTATACCATTCGTTAGACCAACAAATCTCCAGAGAGAGCAACGTGTTCCTATTTCCACTGCAATTTCTAGAGATCTCAATCAACAGCGAGGCCTCTTGGCTCCCATTAGGTCTCTGGGAGGTTGGATATCCTTGGGTGAGAGGGTCCATTCTTAGCTTCGGTTCACTATGGTTTCTCGGGTGTAAGGTCTGCCTTTGATGCTTGTTCAGCTTGGAAGGCGAGCGAAGGAAGAAGGGAAGGAGAATCACAATTACAGGAAAATTGTCAGGGCAGGGATGCATTGTGTTGTCCGTGTCCTTAACTGCTAGTGTAATGAAACAGCAGTCCTAAGGGATGAAGGCTCGGTCTACCTGACACTACCTTAAACACCATTGCAAAGGCTTCATGGAGAGTGAAACAATGTATGATCGCTACCCCAAAGGAAAGAGCCCTGGTCAGCACTCCTTGTCATCATTTGTTAAAGCAACATGTCATAGTCATGGGGAGAGACATGTTGAGCAACTCTCTTTATTCAGATGAAAATGAACGGCCAAAATTGATGGCTTGCCCACTCATGTATCACTGTGGAAGGAGCCGAGATACACTTTGAAGGGCTAGTGGCTATGAAGTTCATGGAAAATAAGATGATTTCCAAATGAAAATGAAAGCCGACCAAGGGAAATATCCTATGGCTTCACTCCTATGAGGACCATGAGGAATACCATGGACATGAGTATTAGGAAGGGAAAACGAAAGGAGAAGAATTCAGACAGGGAGACGCACCAGGAGAGACTCAGGCTCAGGGGACCAAGCTGAGGGTTCCAGGAGGATAGGACATGCCATAAAGAGGGAACTGGTTAATGGGTATGGAATTAGTATGGCATTGTATGAGGATCAGCACTTGGTTGTATATGCAATTAAAGAATCTGGGAACACTGTGTCAAAAAACGTAGGATGGATGAAAGCCTGGGTTGACGAATATATATATATATAAAAAATAATAGTGAATAGAAACCCAAACAGGTCGTTGCACACGGAGATGAAGAAAGAAAGAGAAGAGAAATGAATTCTTATCTACTATGGTAATGATTAAAATTGTATGGATTTCGTTTCCTATAAGGTCCTTATGTGAATTGGATCTTTGGACATTGTAAATTATAGTCTTCCCTCTTCTTACATTTTGGGAAAAGATGAGAATAGCCGACATTACCCTTAAATGTCTCAAATTATGGACCAGGGAATTGATTTGAACCTGGCTTTCTGTGAGTTGTGAGATGTTTGGGGACTTCTTCAAAAGACTCCAAAGCTGCTTCCAAAGTCATTATCTGAGAGGTCAGATATGTATGACTCATGATCTTGCCATGGTAGTGCGTATGTGTCTTGGAATTTATCCTTTTCTGTCCAGTACTGCATTGGCTGGCATCCTTGTGTGGAGGGTTTTTTTAAGTAAGGTTGTTAATTAATTATTTAATTAATCAATTCTTGGTAGGTAAGGAGTTAACTTATCCAGTTTGGACTATTTGTTACTTTGATTCTCTAAGCTTTTGTTTTTTATGGTATTTTCTCTGAATTTTGATTCCATGAGTGCTATTTCACTTGATCCCTAACTTCCGTGGGACTCTTTTAAGTGTGTGTGAGTGTGTGTGTGTGTGTGTGTGTGTGTGTGTGTGTGTGTGTGTGTGTGTCTGTGTCTGTGTCTGTGTGTGTGTGTTTCACAAAATGCAAAAAAAAAAAAAAAAAAAAAGATATTTTAAGTGATTTGAAGCTGCTCGATTCCAGATCACAATTCACCTTCAAACACAGTGGAAACTCTCATTACATCCCGTTTGGCCACATTTCCTGCATTGAATGTCCCATTTGATCTACTTTTAGAAACGCAGAATCTGACTACCCTGCCTGGAACAAACACCAAATTTTGTGTGCCTTGTTGGAGTCTAATTGCCTGTCACTTTTCTTGCTTTTTCACAAGTTTTTTCTCCCATGAGTGAGTGAAATCGTATGGTAGTTGTCTTTCCGTGACTGACAGTTATGTCACAGCCCAATGCTCTCTGCCTTTCTGCCTCATGTCACAAGGAGAAATAATGCCTTCTTGCCTACGGCTCCATAAGAGTCCACAGTTCATTTGGAGGACAGGGAGATGGGAGAAGTGTCAGGGAGCTCCAGGCCTGTCTTCAGCCATCAGCACAACCAGAAGGTGACGACATCAATGGAAACAGGGCATAAATGGACCTGAAGCCTAGAAATCACACTCAACAGAGAAAGAGAGAAGTCACAGAGGCCATGGTAGAAGGGTGTAGACAGGGCTGCTGGGAGAATTGGACGTTTGGTGCTTCAGAGGTCAGGGAGCCATGGCCACAGACAAAGGCCCAGGGGAGAGAAGCACACTTAGAACCCACAATTTGAATGTTGACCCATAGATGTTGGCTAGAAATGGAGAGTGTCTGAAGGACATGAGTGATTGAAACCCGAGGGTTTTGAGGCCCGCGGATTCCAGGTCAGCATGCTTTGCAATCATATAGGCCAGAGAACACTGTATATCTCCTGTAGAGGACACCTGCCAGCAACCAGTGAAGATAGCCTGGAAACCATGATCAGACACTATACCTGTTGACACCGTGGTAAAATTATTATTTCTGTGGGTGTATTCATGATGCACAATGTTGGTGGAGATGCCTCGATGGGCGCCATAGATACTCGGGCTCTTCGACTGCCAGCATCAAGACTGAGAAGTAGCCACATTCAGGAACGTGAGGACATTAGCTGCCCAACTTGCAATCACGATTTCCCAAACCTGGAACACTGTTGGGACTGCCTTCTTCAGGCCACGTTGCTTAGTCACAGGAGAACAGAAAATCCTGCAGGGCACTAGAAGAAATCCCTGCTCACATCCTCTCCCCTGGCCACAGAATTCAGCAGGCCCTATGTTTTGTGGAGTGGATTGAAAGTTACATTTCACAGGCAAACCATATTTGGCCCAGACACCAAACACTCTGAATGGAATGCAAGGATATCCTCTGCAGAGGACGAGCCCAAGGAGAGTGGACCGCCACAACACAACACCAGAGGGCATGTCACACACACCTGAGACTCTCTCAAGTGCCAGCCCTTGGGCACTCCACGAGCTCTTCTTCCTAAAGAAATGATCTTCAGGGTAGATAACAGAATGCGTGTTTCGAATACAGAAAAGACAGAGAGACCTTTTGTAGATTCACGTTTTATTCCTAAAACTGGCCCAAAAGCCTTTTCCAATGGCTTCTCATCGGGACTGGTTCTCTAACAACATGCTCCGTTATTGCTCCTGTGAGCTCCAAACAGACGAGTCCATCCTGGGACTAAGCTTCTAGGGTGTAGGGTCGGCCTTTAATGTTTGTTCGGCTGGGAATATTGGGAGGCATTTATGGCACGATGTCTGGAGATGCAAGAAGAATTCGTGTCCTCACTGTTGAAGACTCCAGACATGTCTTTCGTATGTTTGCGGGTGTTAACTCTGAGCTTTCCTCGGAGGGCGGGGCGGGGCGCTTTTCCTGGTCAGAAGCATCCTGAGAGGGTGTGAGGGCCATGATCATGTATATGGCGTGGAGTTCCCCGTGTGAGGCTGCTTGTACTCCTGACTCTTTCTTGAACTTACCTAGGTAAGATGGAATTGTGGATTCTTGCCTTTCTCAGTAATCCAGAGGGGTGGTGGTGACAGTCACGTCCAAGACTACAAATTCGGCAATGCGGAAGGTGACCCTTAATCACTTCACAAACTCTCTTGGGGAAATCCCCAGGCGGCTCCACCTGTTTGGAGTCATTAGATACTCCTGGCTGACCCAGAAGTCCTCCAGACAGGTGAAGTGATGAGGCGTTGTTTGGTGAGGAGTGTTGCTAGGACCTCAGAGGTTTGTGACGTCACAGAAGCTGACTTCACTGAGCAGCAAGCCCATTCTCATGCTATGTTAGTCCTATAGTCTATAGGACTATGGTCAAAAGACCTTGGAAGGAACAAGAAAGAGCCTTGTTAACCTGATCATGAACTCAGGTGGTCTTTTCTGTTTCTTTCCCACTTCCAATTTCTATACAAAGAGAATAGAAAATGATGCCCTGTATACCATTCGTTAGACCAACAAATCTCCAGAGAGAGCAAGGTGTTCCTATTTCCACTGCAATTTCTAGAGATCTCAATCAACAGCGAGGCCTCTTGGCTCCCATTAGGTCTCTGGGAGGTTGGATATCCTTGGGTGAGAGGGTCCATTCTTAGCTTCGGTTCACTATGGTTTCTCGGGTGTAAGGTCTGCTTTTGATGCTTGTTCAGCTTGGAAGGCGAGCGAAGGAAGAAGGGAAGGAGAATCACAATTACAGGAAAATTGTCAGGGCAGGGATGCATTGTGTTGTCCGTGTCCTTAACTGCTAGTGTAATGAAACAGCAGTCCTAAGGGATGAAGGCTCGGTCTACCTGACACTACCTTAAACACCGTTGCAAAGGCTTCTTGGAGAGTGAAAAAATGTATGATCGCTACCCCAAAAGAAAGAGCCCTGGTCAGCACTCCTTGTCATCATTTGTTAAAGCAACATGTCATAGTCATGGGGAGAGACATGTTGAGCAACTCTCTTTATTCAGATGAAAATGAACGGCCAAAATTGATGGCTTGCCCACTCATGTATCACTGTGGAAGGAGCCGAGATACCCTTTGAAGGGCTAGTGGATAAAGATGATTATAAAGTTCATGGAAAATAAGATGATTTCCAAATGAAAATGAAAGCCGACCAAGGGAAATATCCTATGGCTTCACTCCTATGTGGACCATGAGGAATACCATGGACATGAGTATTAGGAAGGGAAAACGAAAGGAGAAGAATTCAGACAGGGAGACGCACCAGGAGAGACTCAGGCTCTGGGGACCAAGCTGTGGGTTACAGGAGGATAGGACATGCCATAAAGAGGGAACTGGTTAATGGGTATGGAATTAGTATGGCATTGTATGAGGATGAGCACTTGGTTGTATATGCAATTAAAGAATCAGGGAACACTGTGACAAAAAAAGTAGGATGGATGAAAGCCTGGGTTGCCGAATATATATAAAAAAAAAATAATAGTGAATAGAAACCCAAACAGGTCGTTGCGCATGGAGATGAAGAAAGAAAGAGAAATGAATTATAGTCTATTATCGTAATGATTAAAATTGTATGAATTTCGTTTCCTATAAGGTCCTTATGTGAATTGGATCTTTGGACATTGTAAATTATAGACTTCCCTCTTCTTACATTTTGGGAAAAGATGAGAATAGCCGACATTACCCTTAAATGTCTCAAATTATGGACCAGGGAATTGATTTGAACCTGCCTTTCTGTGAGTAGTGAGATGTTTGGGGACTTCTTCAAAAGACTCCAAAGCTGCTTCCAAAGTCATTATCTGAGAGGTCAGATATGTATGACTCATGATCTTGCCATGGTAGTGCGTATGTGTCTTGGAATTTATCCTTTTCTGTCCAGTACTGCATTGGCTGGCATCCTTGTGTGGAGGGTTTTTTTAAGTAAGGTTGTTAATTAATTATTTAATTAATCAATTCTTGGTAGGTAAGGAGTTAACTTATCCAGTTTGGACTATTTGTTACTTTGATTCTCTAAGCTTTTGTTTCTTATGGTATTTTCTCTGAATTTTGATTCCATGAGTGCTATTTCACTTGATCCCTAACTTCCGTGGGACTCTTTTAAGTGTGTGTGAGTGTGTGTGTGTGTGTGTGTGTGTGTGTGTGTGTGTGTGTGTGTCTGTGTCTGTGTCTGTGTGTGTGTGTTTCACAAAATGCAAAAAAAAAAAAAAAAGATATTTTAAGTGATTTGAAGCTGCTCGATTCCAGATCACAATTCACCTTCAAACACAGTGGAAACTCTCATTACATCCCGTTTGGCCACATTTCCTGCATTGAATGTCCCATTTGATCTACTTTTAGAAACGCAGAATCTGACTACCCTGCCTGGAACAAACACCAAATTTTGTGTGCCTTGTTGGAGTCTAATTGCCTGTCACTTTTCTTGCTTTTTCACAAGTTTTTTCTCCCATGAGTGAGTGAAATCGTATGGTAGTTGTCTTTCCGTGACTGACAGTTATGTCACAGCCCAATGCTCTCTGCCTTTCTGCCTCATGTCACAAGGAGAAATAATGCCTTCTTGCCTACGGCTCCATAAGAGTCCACAGTTCATTTGGAGGACAGGGAGATGGGAGAAGTGTCAGGGAGCTCCAGGCCTGTCTTCAGCCATCAGCACAACCAGAAGGTGACGACATCAATGGAAACAGGGCATAAATGGACCTGAAGCCTAGAAATCACACTCAACAGAGAAAGAGAGAAGTCACAGAGGCCATGGTAGAAGGGTGTAGACAGGGCTGCTGGGAGAATTGGACGTTTGGTGCTTCAGAGGTCAGGGAGCCATGGCCACAGACAAAGGCCCAGGGGAGAGAAGCACACTTAGAACCCACAATTTGAATGTTGACCCATAGATGTTGGCTAGAAATGGAGAGTGTCTGAAGGACATGAGTGATTGAAACCCGAGGGTTTTGAGGCCCGCGGATTCCAGGTCAGCATGCTTTGCAATCATATAGGCCAGAGAACACTGTATATCTCCTGTAGAGGACACCTGCCAGCAACCAGTGAAGATAGCCTGGAAACCATGATCAGACACTATACCTGTTGACACCGTGGTAAAATTATTATTTCTGTGGGTGTATTCATGATGCACAATGTTGGTGGAGATGCCTCGATGGGCGCCATAGATACTCGGGCTCTTCGACTGCCAGCATCAAGACTGAGAAGTAGCCACATTCAGGAACGTGAGGACATTAGCTGCCCAACTTGCAATCACGATTTCCCAAACCTGGAACACTGTTGGGACTGCCTTCTTCAGGCCACGTTGCTTAGTCACAGGAGAACAGAAAATCCTGCAGGGCACTAGAAGAAATCCCTGCTCACATCCTCTCCCCTGGCCACAGAATTCAGCAGGCCCTATGTTTTGTGGAGTGGATTGAAAGTTACATTTCACAGGCAAACCATATTTGGCCCAGACACCAAACACTCTGAATGGAATGCAAGGATATCCTCTGCAGAGGACGAGCCCAAGGAGAGTGGACCGCCACAACACAACACCAGAGGGCATGTCACACACACCTGAGACTCTCTCAAGTGCCAGCCCTTGGGCACTCCACGAGCTCTTCTTCCTAAAGAAATGATCTTCAGGGTAGATAACAGAATGCGTGTTTCGAATACAGAAAAGACAGAGAGACCTTTTGTAGATTCACGTTTTATTCCTAAAACTGGCCCAAAAGCCTTTTCCAATGGCTTCTCATCGGGACTGGTTCTCTAACAACATGCTCCGTTATTGCTCCTGTGAGCTCCAAACAGACGAGTCCATCCTGGGACTAAGCTTCTAGGGTGTAGGGTCGGCCTTTAATGTTTGTTCGGCTGGGAATATTGGGAGGCATTTATGGCACGATGTCTGGAGATGCAAGAAGAATTCGTGTCCTCACTGTTGAAGACTCCAGACATGTCTTTCGTATGTTTGCGGGTGTTAACTCTGAGCTTTCCTCGGAGGGCGGGGCGGGGCGCTTTTCCTGGTCAGAAGCATCCTGAGAGGGTGTGAGGGCCATGATCATGTATATGGCGTGGAGTTCCCCGTGTGAGGCTGCTTGTACTCCTGACTCTTTCTTGAACTTACCTAGGTAAGATGGAATTGTGGATTCTTGCCTTTCTCAGTAATCCAGAGGGGTGGTGGTGACAGTCACGTCCAAGACTACAAATTCGGCAATGCGGAAGGTGACCCTTAATCACTTCACAAACTCTCTTGGGGAAATCCCCAGGCGGCTCCACCTGTTTGGAGTCATTAGATACTCCTGGCTGACCCAGAAGTCCTCCAGACAGGTGAAGTGATGAGGCGTTGTTTGGTGAGGAGTGTTGCTAGGACCTCAGAGGTTTGTGACGTCACAGAAGCTGACTTCACTGAGCAGCAAGCCCATTCTCATGCTATGTTAGTCCTATAGTCTATAGGACTATGGTCAAAAGACCTTGGAAGGAACAAGAAAGAGCCTTGTTAACCTGATCATGAACTCAGGTGGTCTTTTCTGTTTCTTTCCCACTTCCAATTTCTATACAAAGAGAATAGAAAATGATGCCCTGTATACCATTCGTTAGACCAACAAATCTCCAGAGAGAGCAAGGTGTTCCTATTTCCACTGCAATTTCTAGAGATCTCAATCAACAGCGAGGCCTCTTGGCTCCCATTAGGTCTCTGGGAGGTTGGATATCCTTGGGTGAGAGGGTCCATTCTTAGCTTCGGTTCACTATGGTTTCTCGGGTGTAAGGTCTGCTTTTGATGCTTGTTCAGCTTGGAAGGCGAGCGAAGGAAGAAGGGAAGGAGAATCACAATTACAGGAAAATTGTCAGGGCAGGGATGCATTGTGTTGTCCGTGTCCTTAACTGCTAGTGTAATGAAACAGCAGTCCTAAGGGATGAAGGCTCGGTCTACCTGACACTACCTTAAACACCGTTGCAAAGGCTTCTTGGAGAGTGAAAAAATGTATGATCGCTACCCCAAAAGAAAGAGCCCTGGTCAGCACTCCTTGTCATCATTTGTTAAAGCAACATGTCATAGTCATGGGGAGAGACATGTTGAGCAACTCTCTTTATTCAGATGAAAATGAACGGCCAAAATTGATGGCTTGCCCACTCATGTATCACTGTGGAAGGAGCCGAGATACCCTTTGAAGGGCTAGTGGATAAAGATGATTATAAAGTTCATGGAAAATAAGATGATTTCCAAATGAAAATGAAAGCCGACCAAGGGAAATATCCTATGGCTTCACTCCTATGTGGACCATGAGGAATACCATGGACATGAGTATTAGGAAGGGAAAACGAAAGGAGAAGAATTCAGACAGGGAGACGCACCAGGAGAGACTCAGGCTCTGGGGACCAAGCTGTGGGTTACAGGAGGATAGGACATGCCATAAAGAGGGAACTGGTTAATGGGTATGGAATTAGTATGGCATTGTATGAGGATGAGCACTTGGTTGTATATGCAATTAAAGAATCAGGGAACACTGTGACAAAAAAAGTAGGATGGATGAAAGCCTGGGTTGCCGAATATATATAAAAAAAAAATAATAGTGAATAGAAACCCAAACAGGTCGTTGCGCATGGAGATGAAGAAAGAAAGAGAAATGAATTATAGTCTATTATCGTAATGATTAAAATTGTATGAATTTCGTTTCCTATAAGGTCCTTATGTGAATTGGATCTTTGGACATTGTAAATTATAGACTTCCCTCTTCTTACATTTTGGGAAAAGATGAGAATAGCCGACATTACCCTTAAATGTCTCAAATTATGGACCAGGGAATTGATTTGAACCTGCCTTTCTGTGAGTAGTGAGATGTTTGGGGACTTCTTCAAAAGACTCCAAAGCTGCTTCCAAAGTCATTATCTGAGAGGTCAGATATGTATGACTCATGATCTTGCCATGGTAGTGCGTATGTGTCTTGGAATTTATCCTTTTCTGTCCAGTACTGCATTGGCTGGCATCCTTGTGTGGAGGGTTTTTTTAAGTAAGGTTGTTAATTAATTATTTAATTAATCAATTCTTGGTAGGTAAGGAGTTAACTTATCCAGTTTGGACTATTTGTTACTTTGATTCTCTAAGCTTTTGTTTCTTATGGTATTTTCTCTGAATTTTGATTCCATGAGTGCTATTTCACTTGATCCCTAACTTCCGTGGGACTCTTTTAAGTGTGTGTGAGTGTGTGTGTGTGTGTGTGTGTGTGTGTGTGTGTGTGTGTGTGTGTCTGTGTCTGTGTCTGTGTGTGTGTGTTTCACAAAATGCAAAAAAAAAAAAAAAAAGATATTTTAAGTGATTTGAAGCTGCTCGATTCCAGATCACAATTCACCTTCAAACACAGTGGAAACTCTCATTACATCCCGTTTGGCCACATTTCCTGCATTGAATGTCCCATTTGATCTACTTTTAGAAACGCAGAATCTGACTACCCTGCCTGGAACAAACACCAAATTTTGTGTGCCTTGTTGGAGTCTAATTGCCTGTCACTTTTCTTGCTTTTTCACAAGTTTTTTCTCCCATGAGTGAGTGAAATCGTATGGTAGTTGTCTTTCCGTGACTGACAGTTATGTCACAGCCCAATGCTCTCTCCCTTTCTGCCTCATGTCACAAGGAGAAATAATGCCTTCTTGCCTACGGCTCCATAAGAGTCCACAGTTCATTTGGAGGACAGGGAGATGGGAGAAGTGTCAGGGAGCTCCAGGCCTGTCTTCAGCCATCAGCACAACCAGAAGGTGACGACATCAATGGAAACAGGGCATAAATGGACCTGAAGCCTAGAAATCACACTCAACAGAGAAAGAGAGAAGTCACAGAGGCCATGGTAGAAGGGTGTAGACAGGGCTGCTGGGAGAATTGGACGTTTGGTGCTTCAGAGGTCAGGGAGCCATGGCCACAGACAAAGGCCCAGGGGAGAGAAGCACACTTAGAACCCACAATTTGAATGTTGACCCATAGATGTTGGCTAGAAATGGAGAGTGTCTGAAGGACATGAGTGATTGAAACCCGAGGGTTTTGAGGCCCGCGGATTCCAGGTCAGCATGCTTTGCAATCATATAGGCCAGAGAACACTGTATATCTCCTGTAGAGGACACCTGCCAGCAACCAGTGAAGATAGCCTGGAAACCATGATCAGACACTATACCTGTTGACACCGTGGTAAAATTATTATTTCTGTGGGTGTATTCATGATGCACAATGTTGGTGGAGATGCCTCGATGGGCGCCATAGACACTCGGGCTCTTCGACTGCCAGCATCAAGACTGAGAAGTAGCCACATTCAGGAACGTGAGGACATTAGCTGCCCAACTTGCAATCACGATTTCCCAAACCTGGAACACTGTTGGGACTGCCTTCTTCAGGCCACGTTGCTTAGTCACAGGAGAACAGAAAATCCTGCAGGGCACTAGAAGAAATCCCTGCTCACATCCTCTCCCCTGGCCACAGAATTCAGCAGGCCCTATGTTTTGTGGAGTGGATTGAAAGTTACATTTCACAGGCAAACCATATTTGGCCCAGACACCAAACACTCTGAATGGAATGCAAGGATATCCTCTGCAGAGGACGAGCCCAAGGAGAGTGGACCGCCACAACACAACACCAGAGGGCATGTCACACACACCTGAGACTCTCTCAAGTGCCAGCCATTGGGCACTCCACGAGCTCTTCTTCCTAAAGAAATGATCTTCAGGGTAGATAACAGAATGCGTGTTTCGAATAGAGAAAAGACAGAGAGACCTTTTGTAGATTCACGTTTTATTCCTAAAACTGGCCCAAAAGCCTTTTCCAATGGCTTCTCATCGGGACTGGTTCTCTAACAACATGCTCCGTTATTGCTCCTGTGAGCTCCAAACAGACGAGTCCATCCTGGGACTAAGCTTCTAGGGTGTAGGGTCGGCCTTTAATGTTTGTTCGGCTGGGAATATTGGGAGGCATTTATGGCACGATGTCTGGAGATGCAAGAAGAATTCGTGTCCTCACTGTTGAAGACTCCAGACATGTCTTTCGTATGTTTGCGGGTGTTAACACTGAGCTTTCCTCGGAGGGCGGGGGGGGGCGCTTTTCCTGGTCAGAAGCATCCTGAGAGGGTGTGAGGGCCATGATCATGTATATGGCGTGGAGTTCCCCGTGTGAGGCTGCTTGTACTCCTGACTCTTTCTTGAACTTACCTAGGTAAGATGGAATTGTGGATTCTTGCCTTTCTCAGTAATCCAGAGGGGTGGTGGTGACAGTCACGTCCAAGACTACAAATTCGGCAATGCGGAAGGTGACCCTTAATCACTTCACAAACTCTCTTGGGGAAATCCCCAGGCGGCTCCATCTGTTTGGAGTCATTAGATACTCCTGGCTGACCCAGAAGTCCTCCAGACAGGTGAAGTGATGAGGCGTTGTTTGGTGAGGAGTGTTGCTAGGACCTCAGAGGTTTGTGACGTCACAGAAGCTGACTTCACTGAGCAGCAAGCCCATTCTCATGCTATGTTAGTCCTATAGTCCATAGGACTATGGTCAAAAGACCTTGGAAGGAACAAGAAAGAGCCTTGTTAACCTGATCATGAACTCAGGTGGTCTTTTCTGTTTCTTTCCCACTTCCAATTTCTATACAAAGAGAATAGAAAATGATGCCCTGTATACCATTCGTTAGACCAACAAATCTCCAGAGAGAGCAAGGTGTTCCTATTTCCACTGCAATTTCTAGAGATCTCAATCAACAGCGAGGCCTCTTGGCTCCCATTAGGTCTCTGGGAGGTTGGATATCCTTGGGTGAGAGGGTCCATTCTTAGCTTCGGTTCACTATGGTTTCTCGGGTGTAAGGTCTGCCTTTGATGCTTGTTCAGCTTGGAAGGCGAGCGAAGGAAGAAGGGAAGGAGAATCACAATTACAGGAAAATTGTCAGGGCAGGGATGCATTGTGTTGTCCGTGTCCTTAACTGCTAGTGTAATGAAACAGCAGTCCTAAGGGATGAAGGCTCGGTCTACCTGACACTACCTTAAACACCGTTGCAAAGGCTTCTTGGAGAGTGAAAAAATGTATGATCGCTACCCCAAAAGAAAGAGCCCTGGTCAGCACTCCTTGTCATCATTTGTTAAAGCAACATGTCATAGTCATGGGGAGAGACATGTTGAGCAACTCTCTTTATTCAGATGAAAATGAACGGCCAAAATTGATGGCTTGCCCACTCATGTATCACTGTGGAAGGAGCCGAGATACCCTTTGAAGGGCTAGTGGATAAAGATGATTATGAAGTTCATGGAAAATAAGATGATTTCCAAATGAAAATGAAAGCCGACCAAGGGAAATATCCTATGGCTTCACTCCTATGTGGACCATGAGGAATACCATGGACATGAGTATTAGGAAGGGAAAACGAAAGGAGAAGAATTCAGACAGGGAGACGCACCAGGAGAGACTCAGGCTCAGGGGACCAAGCTGAGGGTTCCAGGAGGATAGGACATGCCATAAAGAGGGAACTGGTTAATGGGTATGGAATTAGTATGGCATTGTATGAGGATGAGCACTTGGTTGTATATGCAATTAAAGAATCTGGGAACACTGTGTCAAAAAACGTAGGATGGATGAAAGCCTGGGTTGACGAATATATATAAAAAAAAAAGTGAATAGAAACCCAAACAAGTCGTTGCACATGGAGATGAAGAAAGAAAGAGAAGAGAAATGGATTCTAGTCTATTATCGTAATGATTAAAATTGTATGAATTTCGTTTCCTATAAGGTCCTTATGTGAATTGGATCTTTGGACATTGTAAATTATAGTCTTCCCTCTTCTTACATTTTGGGAAAAGATGAGAATAGCCGACATTACCCTTAAATGTCTCAAATTATGGACCAGGGAATTGATTTGAACCTGCCTTTCTGTGAGTAGTGAGATGTTTGGGGACTTCTTCAAAAGACTCCAAAGCTGCTTCCAAAGTCATTATCTGAGAGGTCAGATATGTATGACTCATGATCTTGCCATGGTAGTGCGTATGTGTCTTGGAATTTATCCTTTTCTGTCCAGTACTGCATTGGCTGGCATCCTTGTGTGGAGGGTTTTTTTAAGTAAGGTTGTTAATTAATTATTTAATTAATCAATTCTTGGTAGGTAAGGAGTTAACTTATCCAGTTTGGACTATTTGTTACTTTGATTCTCTAAGCTTTTGTTTTTTATGGTATTTTCTCTGAATTTTGATTCCATGAGTGCTATTCCTCACTTGATCCCTAACTTCCGTGGGACTCTTTTAAGTGTGTGTGAGTGTGTGTGTGTGTGTGTGTGTGTGTGTGTGTGTGTGTGTCTGTGTCTGTGGCTGTGTGTGTGTGTTTCACAAAATGCAAAAAAAAAAAAAAAAAAAAAGATATTTTAAGTGATTTGAAGCTGCTCGATTCCAGATCACAATTCACCTTCAAACACAGTGGAAACTCTCATTACATCCCGTTTGGCCACATTTCCTGCATTGAATGTCCCATTTGATCTACTTTTAGAAACGCAGAATCTGACTACCCTGCCTGGAACAAACACCAAATTTTGTGTGCCTTGTTGGAGTCTAATTGCCTGTCACTTTTCTTGCTTTTTCACAAGTTTTTTCTCCCATGAGTGAGTGAAATCGTATGGTAGTTGTCTTTCCGTGACTGACAGTTATGTCACAGCCCAATGCTCTCTCCCTTTCTGCCTCATGTCACAAGGAGAAATAATGCCTTCTTGCCTACGGCTCCATAAGAGTCCACAGTTCATTTGGAGGACAGGGAGATGGGAGAAGTGTCAGGGAGCTCCAGGCCTGTCTTCAGCCATCAGCACAACCAGAAGGTGACGACATCAATGGAAACATGGCATAAATGGACCTGAAGCCTAGAAATCACACTCAACAGAGAAAGAGAGAAGTCACAGAGGCCATGGTAGAAGGGTGTAGACAGGGCTGCTGGGAGAATTGGACGTTTGGTGCTTCAGAGGTCAGGGAGCCATGGCCACAGACAAAGGCCCAGGGGAGAGAAGCACACTTAGAACCCACAATTTGAATGTTGACCCATAGATGTTGGCTAGAAATGGAGAGTGTCTGAAGGACATGAGTGATTGAAACCCGAGGGTTTTGAGGCCCGCGGATTCCAGGTCAGCATGCTTTGCAATCATATAGGCCAGAGAACACTGTATATCTCCTGTAGAGGACACCTGCCAGCAACCAGTGAAGATAGCCTGGAAACCATGATCAGACACTATACCTGTTGACACCGTGGTAAAATTATTATTTCTGTGGGTGTATTCATGATGCACAATGTTGGTGGAGATGCCTCGATGGGCGCCATAGATACTCGGGCTCTTCGACTGCCAGCATCAAGACTGAGAAGTAGCCACATTCAGGAACGTGAGGACATTAGCTGCCCAACTTGCAATCACGATTTCCCAAACCTGGAACACTGTTGGGACTGCCTTCTTCAGGCCACGTTGCTTAGTCACAGGAGAACAGAAAATCCTGCAGGGCACTAGAAGAAATCCCTGCTCACATCCTCTCCCCTGGCCACAGAATTCAGCAGGCCCTATGTTTTGTGGAGTGGATTGAAAGTTACATTTCACAGGCAAACCATATTTGGCCCAGACACCAAACACTCTGAATGGAATGCAAGGATATCCTCTGCAGAGGACGAGCCCAAGGAGAGTGGACCACCACAACACAACACCAGAGGGCATGTCACACACACCTGAGACTCTCTCAAGTGCCAGCCCTTGGGCACTCCACGAGCTCTTCTTCCTAAAGAAATGATCTTCAGGGTAGATAACAGAATGCGTGTTTCGAGTAGAGAAAAGACAGAGAGACCTTTTGTAGATTCACGTTTTATTCCTAAAACTGGCCCAAAAGCCTTTTCCAATGGCTTCTCATCGGGACTGGTTCTCTAACAACATGCTCCGTTATTGCTCCTGTGAGCTCCAAACAGACGAGTCCATCCTGGGACTAAGCTTCTAGGGTGTAGGGTCGGCCTTTAATGTTTGTTCGGCTGGGAATATTGGGAGGCATTTATGGCACGATGTCTGGAGATGCAAGAAGAATTCGTGTCCTCACTGTTGAAGACTCCAGACATGTCTTTCGTATGTTTGCGGGTGTTAACTCTGAGCTTTCCTCGGAGGGCGGGGGGGCGCTTTTCCTGGTCAGAAGCATCCTGAGAGGGTGTGAGGGCCATGATCATGTATATGGCGTGGAGTTCCCCGTGTGAGGCTGCTTGTACTCCTGACTCTTTCTTGAACTTACCTAGGTAAGATGGAATTGTGGATTCTTGCCTTTCTCAGTAATCCAGAGGGGTGGTGGTGACAGTCACGTCCAAGACTACAAATTCGGCAATGCGGAAGGTGACCCTTAATCACTTCACAAACTCTCTTGGGGAAATCCCCAGGCGGCTCCACCTGTTTGGAGTCATTAGATACTCCTGGCTGACCCAGAAGTCCTCCAGACAGGTGAAGTGATGAGGCGTTGTTTGGTGAGGAGTGTTGCTAGGACCTCAGAGGTTTGTGACGTCACAGAAGCTGACTTCACTGAGCAGCAAGCCCATTCTCATGCTATGTTAGTCCTATAGTCTATAGGACTATGGTCAAAAGACCTTGGAAGGAACAAGAAAGAGCCTTGTTAACCTGATCATGAACTCAGGTGGTCTTTTCTGTTTCTTTCCCACTTCCAATTTCTATACAAAGAGAATAGAAAATGATGCCCTGTATACCATTCGTTAGACCAACAAATCTCCAGAGAGAGCAAGGTGTTCCTATTTCCACTGCAATTTCTAGAGATCTCAATCAACAGCGAGGCCTCTTGGCTCCCATTAGGTCTCTGGGAGGTTGGATATCCTTGGGTGAGAGGGTCCATTCTTAGCTTCGGTTCACTATGGTTTCTCGGGTGTAAGGTCTGCCTTTGATGCTTGTTCAGCTTGGAAGGCGAGCGAAGGAAGAAGGGAAGGAGAATCACAATTACAGGAAAATTGTCAGGGCAGGGATGCATTGTGTTGTCCGTGTCCTTAACTGCTAGTGTAATGAAACAGCAGTCCTAAGGGATGAAGGCTCGGTCTACCTGACACTACCTTAAACACCATTGCAAAGGCTTCATGGAGAGTGAAACAATGTATGATCGCTACCCCAAAGGAAAGAGCCCTGGTCAGCACTCCTTGTCATCATTTGTTAAAGCAACATGTCATAGTCATGGGGAGAGACATGTTGAGCAACTCTCTTTATTCAGATGAAAATGAACGGCCAAAATTGATGGCTTGCCCACTCATGTATCACTGTGGAAGGAGCCGAGATACCCTTTGAAGGGCTAGTGGATAAAGATGATTATGAAGTTCATGGAAAATAAGATGATTTCCAAATGAAAATGAAAGCCGACCAAGGGAAATATCCTATGGCTTCACTCCTATGTGGACCATGAGGAATACCATGGACATGAGTATTAGGAAGGGAAAACGAAAGGAGAAGAATTTAGACAAGGAGACGCACCAGGAGAGACTCAGGCTCTGGGGACCAAGCTGAGGGTTCCAGGAGGATAGGACATGCCATAAAGAGGGAACTGGTTAATGGGTATGGAATTAGTATGGCATTGTATGAGGATGAGCACTTGGTTGTATATGCAATTAAAGAATCAGGGAACACTGTGTCAAAAAAACGTAGGATGGATGAAAGCCTGGGTTGCCGAATATATATATATATAAAAAATAATAGTGAATAGAAACCCGAACAGGTCGTTGCACACGGAGATGAAGAAAGAAAGAGAAGAGAAATGAATTCTTATCTACTATCGTAATGATTAAAATTGTATGGATTTCGTTTCCTATAAGGTCCTTATGTGAATTGGATCTTTGGACATTGTAAATTATAGACTTCCCTCTTCTTACATTTTGGGAAAAGATGAGAATAGCCGACATTACCCTTAAATGTCTCCAATTATGGACCAGGGAATTGATTTGAACCTGGCTTTCTGTGAGTTGTGAGATGTTTGGGGACTTCTTCAAAAGACTCCAAAGCTGCTTCCAAAGTCATTATCTGAGAGGTCAGATATGTATGACTCATGATCTTGCCATGGTAGTGCGTATGTGTCTTGGAATTTATCCTTTTCTGTCCAGTAGTGCATTGGCTGGCATCCTTGTGTGGAGGGTTTTTTTTAAGTAAGGTTGTTAATTAATTATTTAATTTATCAATTCTTGATAGGTAAGGAGTTAACTTATCCAGTTTGGACTATTTGTTAGTTTGATTCTCTAAGCTTTTGTTTTTTATGGTATTTTCTCTGAATTTTGATTCCATGAGTGCTATTCCTCACTTGATCCCTAACTTCCGTGGGACTCTTTTAAGTGTGTGTGAGTGTGTGTGTGTGTGTGTGTGTGTGTGTGTCTGTGTGTGTGTCTGTGTGTGTGTGTTTCACAAAATGCAAAAAAAAAAAAAAAGATATTTTAAGTGATATGAAGCTGCTCGATTCCAGATCACAATTCACCTTCAAACACAGTGGAAACTCTCATTACATCCCGTTTGGCCACATTTCCTGCATTGTATGTCCCATTTGATCTACTTTTAGAAACGCAGAATCTGACTACCCTGCCTGGAACAAACCCCAAATTTTGTGTGCCTTGTTGGAGTCTAATTGCCTGTCACTTTTCTTGCTTTTTCACAAGTTTTTTCTCCCATGAGTGAGTGAAATCGTATGGTAGTTGTCTTTCCGTGACTGACAGTTATGTCATAGCCCAATGCTCTCTCCCATTCTGCCTCATGTCACAAGGAGAAATAATGCCTTCTTGCCTACGGCTCCATAAGAGTCCACAGTTCATTTGGAGGACAGGGAGATGGGAGAAGTGTCAGGGAGCTCCAGGCCTGTCTTCAGCCATCAGCACAACCAGAAGGTGACGACATCAATGGAAACATGGCATAAATGGACCTGAAGCCTAGAAATCACACTCAACAGAGAAAGAGAGAAGTCACAGAGGCCATGGTAGAAGGGTGTAGACAGGGCTGCTGGGAGAATTGGACGTTTGGTGCTTCAGAGGTCAGGGAGCCATGACCACAGACAAAGGCCCAGGGGAGAGAAGCACACTTAGAACCCACAATTTGAATGTTGACCCATAGATGTTGGCTAGAAATGGAGAGTGTCTGAAGGACATGAGTGATTGAAACCCGAGGGTTTTGAGGCCCGCGGATTCCAGGTCAGCATGCTTTGCAATCATATAGGCCAGAGAACACTGTATATCTCCTGTAGAGGACACCTGCCAGCAACCAGTGAAGATAGCCTGGAAACCATGATCAGACACTATACCTGTTGACACCGTGGTAAAATTATTATTTCTGTGGGTGTATTCATGATGCACAATGTTGGTGGAGATGCCTCGATGGGCGCCATAGACACTCGGGCTCTTCGACTGCCAGCATCAAGACTGAGAAGTAGCCACATTCAGGAACGTGAGGACATTAGCTGCCCAACTTGCAATCACGATTTCCCAAACCTGGAACACTGTTGGGACTGCCTTCTTCAGGCCACGTTGCTTAGTCACAGGAGAACAGAAAATCCTGCAGGGCACTAGAAGAAATCCCTGCTCACATCCTCTCCCCTGGCCACAGAATTCAGCAGGCCCTATGTTTTGTGGAGTGGATTGAAATTTACATTTCACAGGCAAACCATATTTGGCCCAGACACCAAACACTCTGAATGGAATGCAAGGATATCCTCTGCAGAGGACGAGCCCAAGGGGAGTGGACCGCCACAACACAACACCAGAGGGCATGTCACACACACCTGAGACTCTCTCAAGTGCCAGCCCTTGGGCACTCCACGAGCTCTTCTTCCTAAAGAAATGATCTTCAGGGTAGATAACAGAATGCGTGTTTCGAATACAGAAAAGACAGAGAGACCTTTTGTAGATTCACGTTTTATTCCTAAAACTGGCACAAAAGCCTTTTCCAATGGCTTCTCATCGGGACTGGTTCTCTAACAACATGCTCCGTTATTGCTCCTGTGAGCTCCAAACAGATGAGTCCATCCTGGGACTAAGCTTCTAGGGTGTTGGGTCGGCTTTTAATGTTTGTTCGGCTGGGAATATTGGGAGGCATTTATGGCACGATGTCTGGAGATGCAAGAAGAATTCGTGTCCTCACTGTTGAAGACTCCAGACATGTCTTTCGTATGTTTGCGGGTGTTAACTCTGAGCTTTCCTCGGAGGGCGGGGGGGCGCTTTTCCTGGTCAGAAGCATCCTGAGAGGGTGTGAGGGCCATGATCATGTATATGGCGTGGAGTTCCCCGTGTGAGGCTGCTTGTACTCCTGAATCATTCTTGAACTTACCTAGGTAAGATGGAATTGTGGATTCTTACCTTTCTCAGTAATCCAGAGGGGTGGTGGTGACAGTCACGTCCAAGACTACAAATTCGGCAATGCGGAAGGTGACCCTTAATCACTTCACAAACTCTCTTGGGGAAATCCCCAGGCGGCTCCACCTGTTTGGAGTCATTAGATACTCCTGGCTGACCCAGAAGTCCTCCAGACAGGTGAAGTGATGAGGCGTTGTTTGGTGAGGAGTGTTGCTAGGACTTCAGAGGTTTGTGACGTCACAGAAGCTGACTTCACTGAGCAGCAAGCCCATTCTCATGCTATGTTAGTCCTATAGTCTATAGGACTATGGTCAAAAGACCTTGGAAGGAACAAGAAAGAGCCTTGTTAACCTGATCATGAACTCAGGTGGTCTTTTCTGTTTCTTTCCCACTTCCAATTTCTATACAAAGAGAATAGAAAATGATGCCCTGTATACCATTCGTTAGACCAACAAATCTCCAGAGAGAGCAACGTGTTCCTATTTCCACTGCAATTTCTAGAGATCTCAATCAACAGCGAGGCCTCTTGGCTCCCATTAGGTCTCTGGGAGGTTGGATATCCTTGGGTGAGAGGGACCATTCTTAGCTTCGGTTCACTATGGTTTCTCGGGTGTAAGGTCTGCCTTTGATGCTTGTTCAGCTTGGAAGGCGAGCGAAGGAAGAAGGGAAGGAGAATCACAATTACAGGAAAATTGTCAGGGCAGGGATGCATTGTGTTGTCCGTGTCCTTAACTGCTAGTGTAATGAAACAGCAGTCCTAAGGGATGAAGGCTCGGTCTACCTGACACTACCTTAAACACCATTGTAAAGGCTTCATGGAGAGTGAAACAATGTATGATCGCTACCCCAAAGGAAAGAGCCCTGGTCAGCACTCCTTGTCATCATTTGTTAAAGCAACATGTCATAGTCATGGGGAGAGACATGTTGAGCAACTCTCTTTATTCAGATGAAAATGAGCGGCCAAAATTGATGGCTTGCCCACTCATGCATCACTGTGGAAGGAGCCGAGATACCCTTTGAAGGGCTAGTGGATAAAGATGATTATGAAGTTCATGGAAAATAAGATGATTTCCAAATGAAAATGAAAGCCGACCTAGGGAAATATCCTATGGCTTCACTCCTATGTGGACCATGAGGAATACCATGGACATGAGTATTAGGAAGGGAAAACGAAAGGAGAAGAATTCAGACAGGGAGAAGCACCAGGAGAGACTCAGGCTCTGGGGACCAAGCTGAGGGTTCCAGGAGGATAGGACATGCCATAAAGAGGGAACTGGTTAATGGGTATGGAATTAGTATGGCATTGTATGAGGATGAGCACTTGGTTGTATAGGCAATTAAAGAATCAGGGAACACTGTGTCCAAAAAACGTAGGATGGATGAAAGCCTGGGTTGCCGAATATATATATATATAAAAAATAATAGTGAATAGAAACCCAAACAGGTCGTTGCACACGGAGATGAAGAAAGAAAGAGAAGAGAAATGAATTCTAGTCTACTATCGTAATGATTAAAATTGTATGGATTTCGTTTCCTATAAGGTCCTTATGTGAATTGGATCTTTGGACATTGTAAATTATAGTCTTCCCTCTTCTTACATTTTGGGAAAAGATGAGAATAGCCGACATTACCCTTAAATGTCTCAAATTATGGACCAGGGAGTTGATTTGAACCTGGCTTTCTGTGAGTTGTGAGATGTTTGGGGACTTCTTCAAAAGACTCCAAAGCTGCTTCCAAAGTCATTATCTGAGAGGTCAGATATGTATGACTCATGATCTTGCCATGGTAGTGCGTATGTGTCTTGGAATTTATCCTTTTCTGTCCAGTAGTGCATTTGCTGGCATCCTTGTGTGGAGGGTTTTTTTTAAGTAAGGTTGTTAATTAATTATTTAATTTATCAATTCTTGATAGGTAAGGAGTTAACTTATCCAGTTTGGACTATTTGTTAGTTTGATTCTCTAAGCTTTTGTTTTTTATGGTATTTTCTCTGAATTTTGATTCCATGAGTGCTATTCCTCACTTGATCCCTAACTTCCGTGGGACTCTTTTAAGTGTGTGTGTGTGTGTGTGTGTGTGTGTGTGTGTGTGTGTGTCTGTGTGTGTCTCTGTCCCTGTGTGTGTGTGTTTCACAAAACGCAAAAAAAAAAAAAAAAAGATATTTTAAGTGATTTGAAGCTGCTCGATTCCAGATCACAATTCACCTTCAAACACAGTGGAAACTCTCATTACATCCCATTTGGCCACATTTCCTGCATTGAATGTCCCATTTGATCTACTTTTAGAAACGCAGAATCTGACTACCCTGCCTGGAACAAACACCAAATTTTGTGTGCCTTGTTGGAGTCTAATTGCCTGTCACTTTTCTTGCTTTTTCACAAGTTTTTTCTCCCATGAGTGAGTGAAATCGTATGGTAGTTGTCTTTCCGTGACTGACAGTTATGTCACAGCCCAATGCTCTCTCCCTTTCTGCCTCATGTCACAAGGAGAAATAATGCCTTCTTGCCTACGGCTCCATAAGAGTCCACAGTTCATTTGGAGGACAGGGAGATGGGAGAAGTGTCAGGGAGCTCCAGGCCTGTCTTCAGCCATCAGCACAACCAGAAGGTGACGACATCAATGGAAACAGGGCATAAATGGACCTGAAGCCTAGAAATCACACTCAACAGAGAAAGAGAGAAGTCACAGAGGCCATGGTAGAAGGGTGTAGACAGGGCTGCTGGGAGAATTGGACGTTTGGTGCTTCAGAGGTCAGGGAGCCATGGCCACAGACATAGGCCCAGGGGAGAGAAGCACACTTAGAACCCACAATTTGAATGTTGACCCATAGATGTTGGCTAGAAATGGAGAGTGTCTGAAGGACAGGAGTGATTGAAACCCGAGGGTTTTGAGGCCCGCGGATTCCAGGTCAGCATGCTTTGCAATCATATAGGCCAGAGAACACTGTATATCTCCTGTAGAGGACACCTGCCAGCAACCAGTGAAGATAGCCTGGAAACCATGATCAGACACTATACCTGTTGACACCGTGGTAAAATTATTATTTCTGTGGGTGTATTCATGATGCACAATGTTGGTGGAGATGCCTCGATGGGCGCCATAGATACTCGGGCTCTTCGACTGCCAGCATCAAGACTGAGAAGTAGCCACATTCAGGAACGTGAGGACATTAGCTGCCCAACTTGCAATCACGATTTCCCAAACCTGGAACACTGTTGGGACTGCCTTCTTCAGGCCACGTTGCTTAGTCACAGGAGAACAGAAAATCCTGCAGGGCACTAGAAGAAATCCCTGCTCACATCCTCTCCCCTGGCCACAGAATTCAGCAGGCCCTATGTTTTGTGGAGTGGATTGAAAGTTACATTTCACAGGCAAACCATATTTGGCCCAGACACCAAACACTCTGAATGGAATGCAAGGATATCCTCTGCAGAGGACGAGCCCAAGGAGAGTGGACCGCCACAACACAACACCAGAGGGCATGTCACACACACCTGAGACTCTCTCAAGTGCCAGCCCTTGGGCACTCCACGAGCTCTTCTTCCTAAAGAAATGATCTTCAGGGTAGATAACAGAATGCGTGTTTCGAATACAGAAAAGACAGAGAGACCTTTTGTAGATTCACGTTTTATTCCTAAAACTGGCCCAAAAGCCTTTTCCAATGGCTTCTCATCGGGACTGGTTCTCTAACAACATGCTCCGTTATTGCTCCTCTGAGCTCCAAACAGATGAGTCCATCCTGGGACTAAGCTTCTAGGGTGTAGGGTCGGCCTTTAATGTTTGTTCGGCTGGGAATATTGGGAGGCATTTATGGCACGATGTCTGGAGATGCAAGAAGAATTCGTGTCCTCACTGTTGAAGACTCCAGACATGTCTTTCGTATGTTTGCGGGTGTTAACTCTGAGCTTTCCTCGGAGGGCGGGGGGGGCGCTTTTCCTGGTCAGAAGCATCCTGAGAGGGTGTGAGGGCCATGATCATGTATATGGCGTGGAGTTCCCCGTGTGAGGCTGCTTGTACTCCTGACTCTTTCTTGAACTTACCTAGGTAAGATGGAATTGTGGATTCTTGCCTTTCTCAGTAATCCAGAGGGGTGGTGGTGACAGTCACGTCCAAGACTACAAATTCGGCAATGCGGAAGGTGACCCTTAATCACTTCACAAACTCTCTTGGGGAAATCCCCAGGCGGCTCCATCTGTTTGGAGTCATTAGATACTCCTGGCTGACCCAGAAGTCCTCCAGACAGGTGAAGTGATGAGGCGTTGTTTGGTGAGGAGTGTTGCTAGGACCTCAGAGGTTTGTGACGTCACAGAAGCTGACTTCACTGAGCAGCAAGCCCATTCTCATGCTATGTTAGTCCTATAGTCTATAGGACTATGGTCAAAAGACCTTGGAAGGAACAAGAAAGAGCCTTGTTAACCTGATCATGAACTCAGGTGGTCTTTTCTGTTTCTTTCCCACTTCCAATTTCTATACAAAGAGAATAGAAAATGATGCCCTGTATACCATTCGTTAGACCAACAAATCTCCAGAGAGAGCAAGGTGTTCCTATTTCCACTGCAATTTCTAGAGATCTCAATCAACAGCGAGGCCTCTTGGCTCCCATTAGGTCTCTGGGAGGTTGGATATCCTTGGGTGAGAGGGTCCATTCTTAGCTTCGGTTCACTATGGTTTCTCGGGTGTAAGGTCTGCCTTTGATGCTTGTTCAGCTTGGAAGGCGAGCGAAGGAAGAAGGGAAGGAGAATCACAATTACAGGAAAATTGTCAGGGCAGGGATGCATTGTGTTGTCCGTGTCCTTAACTGCTAGTGTAATGAAACAGCAGTCCTAAGGGATGAAGGCTCGGTCTACCTGACACTACCTTAAAAACCATTGCAAAGGCTTCATGGAGAGTGAAACAATGTATGATCGCTACCCCAAAGGAAAGAGCCCTGGTCAGCACTCCTTGTCATCATTTGTTAAAGCAACATGTCATAGTCATGGGGAGAGACATGTTGAGCAACTCTCTTTATTCAGATGAAAATGAACGGCCAAAATTGATGGCTTGCCCACTCATGTATCACTGTGGAAGGAGCCGAGATACCCTTTGAAGGGCTAGTGGATAAAGATGATTATGAAGTTCATGGAAAATAAGATGATTTCCAAATGAAAATGAAAGCCGACCAAGGGAAATATCCTATGGCTTCACTCCTATGTGGACCATGTGGTATACCATGGACATGAGTATTAGGAAGGGAAAACGAAAGGAGAAGAATTCAGACAGGGAGACGCACCAGGAGAGACTCAGGCTCTGGGGACCAAGCTGAGAGTTCCAGGAGGATAGGACATGCCATAAAGAGGGAACTGGTTAATGGGTATGGAATTAGTATGGCATTGTATGAGGATGAGCACTTGGTTGTATATGCAATTAATGAATCAGGGACCACTGTGTCAAAAAACGTAGGATGGATGAAAGCCTGGGTTGCCGAATATATATATATAAAAAAAATAGTGAATAGAAACCAAAACAAGTCGTTGCACATGGAGATGAAGAAAGAAAGAGAAATGAATTCTTGTCTATTATCGTAATGATTAAAATTGTATGAATTTCGTTTCCTATAAGGTCGTTATGTGAATTGGATCTTTGGACATTGTAAATTATAGACTTCCCTCTTCTTATATTTTGGGAAAAGTTGAGAATAGCCGACATTACCCCTAAATGTCTCAAATTATGGACCAGGGAATTGATTTGAACCTGGCTTTCTGTGAGTTGTGAGATGTTTGGGGACTTCTTCAAAAGACTCCAAAGCTGCTTCCAAAGTCATTATCTGAGAGGTCAGATATGTATGACTCATGATCTTGCCATGGTAGTGCGTATGTGTCTTGGAATTTATCCTTTTCTGTCCAGTATTGCATTTGCTGGCATCCTTGTGTGGAGGATTTTTTTTAAGTAAGGTTGTTAATTAATTATTTAATTTATCAATTCTTGATAGGTAAGGAGTTAACTTATCCAGTTTGGACTATTTGTTAGTTTGATTCTCTAAGCTTTAGTTTTTTATGGTATTTTCTCTGAATTTTGATTCCATGAGTGCTATTCCTCACTTGATCCCTAACTTCCGTGGGACTCTTTTAAGTGTGTGTGTGTGTGTGTGTGTGTGTCTGTGTGTGTGTGTCTGTGTGTGTCTGTGTCTCTGTGTGTGTGTGTTTCACAAAACGCAAAAAAAAAAAAAAAAGATATTTTAAGTGATTTGAAGCTGCTCGATTCCAGATCACAATTCACCTTCAAACACAGTGGAAACTCTCATTACATCCCGTTTGGCCACATTTCCTGCATTGAATGTCCCATTTGATCTACTTTTAGAAACGCAGAATCTGACTACCCTGCCTGGAACAAACACCAAATTTTGTGTGCCTTGTTGGAGTCTAATTGCCTGTCACTTTTCTTGCTTTTTCACAAGTTTTTTCTCCCATGAGTGAGTGAAATCGTATGGTAGTTGTCTTTCCGTGACTGACAGTTATGTCACAGCCCAATGCTCTCTCCCTTTCTGCCTCATGTCACAAGGAGAAATAATGCCTTCTTGCCTACGGCTCCATAAGAGTCCACAGTTCATTTGGAGGACAGGGAGATGGGAGAAGTGTCAGGGAGCTCCAGGCCTGTCTTCAGCCATCAGCACAACCAGAAGGTGACGACATCAATGGAAACATGGCATAAATGGACCTGAAGCCTAGAAATCACACTCAACAGAGAAAGAGAGAAGTCACAGAGGCCATGGTAGAAGGGTGTAGACAGGGCTGCTGGGAGAATTGGACGTTTGGTGCTTCAGAGGTCAGGGAGCCATGGCCACAGACAAAGGCCCAGGGGAGAGAAGCACACTTAGAACCCACAATTTGAATGTTGACCCATAGATGTTGGCTAGAAATGGAGAGTGTCTGAAGGACATGAGTGATTGAAACCCGAGGGTTTTGAGGCCCGCGGATTCCAGGTCAGCATGCTTTGCAATCATATAGGCCAGAGAACACTGTATATCTCCTGTAGAGGACACCTGCCAGCAACCAGTGAAGATAGCCTGGAAACCATGATCAGACACTATACCTGTTGACACCGTGGTAAAATTATTATTTCTGTGGGTGTATTCATGATGCACAATGTTGGTGGAGATGCCTCGATGGGCGCCATAGATACTCGGGCTCTTCGACTGCCAGCATCAAGACTGAGAAGTAGCCACATTCAGGAACGTGAGGACATTAACTGCCCAACTTGCAATCACGATTTCCCAAACCTGGAACACTGTTGGGACTGCCTTCTTCAGGCCACGTTGCTTAGTCACAGGAGAACAGAAAATCCTGCAGGGCGCTAGAAGAAATCCCTGCTCACATCCTCTCCCCTGGCCACAGAATTCAGCAGGCCCTATGTTTTGTGGAGTGGATTGAAAGTTACATTTCACAGGCAAACCATATTTGGCCCAGACACCAAACACTCTGAATGGAATGCAAGGATATCCTCTGCAGAGGACGAGCCCAAGGAGAGTGGACCGCCACAACACAACACCAGAGGGCATGTCACACACACCTGAGACTCTCTCAAGTGCCAGCCCTTGGGCACTCCACGAGCTCTTCTTCCTAAAGAAATGATCTTCAGGGTAGATAACAGAATGCGTGTTTCGAGTAGAGAAAAGACAGAGAGACCTTTTGTAGATTCACGTTTTATTCCTAAAACTGGCCCGAAAGCCTTTTCCAATGGCTTCTCATCGGGACTGGTTCTCTAACAACATGCTCCGTTATTGCTCCTGTGAGCTCCAAACAGATGAGTCCATCCTGGGACTAAGCTTCTAGGGTGTAGGGTCGGCCTTTAATGTTTGTTCGGCTGGGAATATTGGGAGGCATTTATGGCACGATGTCTGGAGATGCAAGAAGAATTCTTGTCCTCACTGCTGAAGACTCCAGACATGTCTTTCGTATGTTTGCGGGTGTTAACTCTGAGCTTTCCTCGGAGGGCGGGGGGGCGCTTTTCCTGGTCAGAAGCATCCTGAGAGGGTGTGAGGGCCATGATCATGTATATGGCGTGGAGTTCCCCGTGTGAGGCTGCTTGTACTCCTGACTCTTTCTTGAACTTACCTAGGTAAGATGGAATTGTGGATTCTTGCCTTTCTCAGTAATCCAGAGGGGTGGTGGTGACAGTCACGTCCAAGACTACAAATTCGGCAATGCGGAAGGTGACCCTTAATCACTTCACAAACTCTCTTGGGGAAATCCCCAGGCGGCTCCATCTGTTTGGAGTCATTAGATACTCCTGGCTGACCCAGAAGTCCTCCAGACAGGTGAAGTGATGAGGCGTTGTTTGGTGAGGAGTGTTGCTAGGACCTCAGAGGTTTGTGACGTCACAGAAGCTGACTTCACTGAGCAGCAAGCCCATTCTCATGCTATGTTAGTCCTATAGTCTATAGGACTATGGTCAAAAGACCTTGGAAGGAACAAGAAAGAGCCTTGTTAACCTGATCATGAACTCAGGTGGTCTTTTCTGTTTCTTTCCCACTTCCAATTTCTATACAAAGAGAATAGAAAATGATGCCCTGTATACCATTCGTTAGACCAACAAATCTCCAGAGAGAGCAAGGTGTTCCTATTTCCACTGCAATTTCTAGAGATCTCAATCAACAGCGAGGCCTCTTGGCTCCCATTAGGTCTCTGGGAGGTTGGATATCCTTGGGTGAGAGGGTCCATTCTTAGCTTCGGTTCACTATGGTTTCTCGGGTGTAAGGTCTGCCTTTGATGCTTGTTCAGCTTGGAAGGCGAGCGAAGGAAGAAGGGAAGGAGAATCACAATTACAGGAAAATTGTCAGGGCAGGGATGCATTGTGTTGTCCGTGTCCTTAACTGCTAGTGTAATGAAACAGCAGTCCTAAGGGATGAAGGCTCGGTCTACCTGACACTACCTTAAACACCATTGCAAAGGCTTCATGGAGAGTGAAACAATGTATGATCGCTACCCCAACGGAAAGAGCCCTGGTCAGCACTCCTTGTCATCATTTGTTAAAGCAACATGTCATAGTCATGGGGAGAGACATGTTGAGCAACTCTCTTTATTCAGATGAAAATGAACGGCCAAAATTGATGGCTTGCCCACTCATGTATCACTGTGGAAGGAGCCGAGATACCCTTTGAAGGGCTAGTGGATAAAGATGATTATGAAGTTCATGGAAAATAAGATGATTTCCAAATGAAAATGAAAGCCGACCTAGGGAAATATCCTATGGCTTCACTCCTATGTGGACCATGAGGAATACCATGGACATGAGTATTAGGAAGGGAAAACGAAAGGAGAAGAATTCAGACAGGGAGACGCACCAGGAGAGACTCAGGCTCTGGGGACCAAGCTGAGGGTTCCAGGAGGATAGGACATGCCATAAAGAGGGAACTGGTTAATGGGTATGGAATTAGTATGGCATTGTATGAGGATGAGCACTTGGTTGTATATGCAATTAAAGAATCAGGGAACACTGTGCCAAAAAAACGTAGGATGGATGAAAGCCTGGGTTGCCGAAAATATATATATAAAAAAAATAATAGTGAATAGAAACCCAAACAGGTCGTTGCACACGGAGATGAAGAAAGAAAGAGAAGAGAAATGAATTCTAGTCTACTATCGTAATGATTAAAATTGTATGGATTTCGTTTCCTATAAGGTCCTTATGTGAATTGGATCTTTGGACATTGTAAATTATAGTCTTCCCTCTTCTTACATTTTGGGAAAAGATGAGAATAGCCGACATTACCCTTAAATGTCTCAAATTATGGACCAGGGAATTGATTTGAACCTGGCTTTCTGTGAGTTGTGAGATGTTTGGGGACTTCTTCAAAAGACTCCAAAGCTGCTTCCAAAGTCATTATCTGAGAGGTCAGATATGTATGACTCATGATCTTGCCATGGTAGTGCGTATGTGTCTTGGAATTTATCCTTTTCTGTCCAGTATTGCATTTGCTGGCATCCTTGTGTGGAGGGTTTTTTTTAAGTAAGGTTGTTAATTAATTACTTAATTTATCAATTCTTGATAGGTAAGGAGTTAACTTATCCAGTTTGGACTATTTGTTAGTTTGATTCTCTAAGCTTTTGATTTTTATGGTATTTTCTCTGAATTTTGATTCCATGAGTGCTATTCCTCACTTGATCCCTAACTTCCGTGGGACTCTTTTAAGTGTGTGTGTGTGTGTGTGTGTGTGTGTGTGTGTGTGTGTCTGTGTGTGTCTGTGTCTCTGTGTGTGTTCGTTTCACAAAATGCAAAAAAAAAAAAAAAAGATATTTTAAGTGATTTGAAGCTGCTCGATTCCAGATCACAATTCACCTTCAAACACAGTGGAAACTCTCATTACATCCCGTTTGGCCACATTTCCTGCATTGAATGTCCCATTTGATCTACTTTTAGAAACGCAGAATCTGACTACCCTGCCTGGAACAAACACCAAATTTTGTGTGCCTTGTTGGAGTCTAATTGCCTGTCACTTTTCTTGCTTTTTCACAAGTTTTTTCTCCCATGAGTGAGTGAAATCGTATGGTAGTTGTCTTTCCGTGACTGACAGTTATGTCACAGCCCAATGCTCTCTCCCTTTCTGCCTCATGTCACAAGGAGAAATAATGCCTTCTTGCCTACGGCTCCATAAGAGTCCACAGTTCATTTGGAGGACAGGGAGATGGGAGAAGTGTCAGGGAGCTCCAGGCCTGTCTTCAGCCATCAGCACAACCAGAAGGTGACGACATCAATGGAAACATGGCATAAGTGGACCTGAAGCCTAGAAATCACACTCAACAGAGAAAGAGAGAAGTCACAGAGGCCATGGTAGAAGGGTGTAGACAGGGCTGCTGGGAGAATTGGACGTTTGGTGCTTCAGAGGTCAGGGAGCCATGGCCACAGACAAAGGCCCAGGGGAGAGAAGCACACTTAGAACCCACAATTTGAATGTTGACCCATAGATGTTGGCTAGAAATGGAGAGTGTCTGAAGGACATGAGTGATTGAAACCCGAGGGTTTTGAGGCCCGCGGATTCCAGGTCAGCATGCTTTGCAATCATATAGGCCAGAGAACACTGTATATCTCCTGTAGAGGACACCTGCCAGCAACCAGTGAAGATAGCCTGGAAACCATGATCAGACACTGTACCTGTTGACACCGTGGTAAAATTATTATTTCTGTGGGTGTATTCATGATGCACAATGTTGGTGGAGATGCCTCGATGGGCGCCATAGACACTCGGGCTCTTCGACTGCCAGCATCAAGACTGAGAAGTAGCCACATTCAGGAACGTGAGGACATTAGCTGCCCAACTTGCAATCACGATTTCCCAAACCTGGAACACTGTTGGGACTGCCTTCTTCAGGCCACGTTGCTTAGTCACAGGAGAACAGAAAATCCTGCAGGGCACTAGAAGAAATCCCTGCTCACATCCTCTCCCCTGGCCACAGAATTCAGCAGGCCCTATGTTTTGTGGAGTGGATTGAAAGTTACATTTCACAGGCAAACCATATTTGGCCCAGACACCAAACACTCTGAATGGAATGCAAGGATATCCTCTGCAGAGGACGAGCCCAAGGAGAGTGGACCGCCACAACACAACACCAGAGGGCATGTCACACACACCTGAGACTCTCTCAAGTGCCAGCCCTTGGGCACTCCACGAGCTCTTCTTCCTAAAGAAATGATCTTCAGGGTAGATAACAGAATGCGTGTTTCGAGTACAGAAAAGACAGGGAGACCTTTTGTAGATTCACGTTTTATTCCTAAAACTGGCCCAAAAGCCTTTTCCAATGGCTTCTCATCGGGACTGGTTCTCTAACAACATGCTCCGTTATTGCTCCTGTGAGCTCCAAACAGATGAGTCCATCCTGGGACTAAGCTTCTAGGGTGTAGGGTCGGCCTTTAATGTTTGTTCGGCTGGGAATATTGGGAGGCATTTATGGCACGATGTCTGGAGATGCAAGAAGAATTCGTGTCCTCACTGTTGAAGACTCCAGACATGTCTTTCGTATGTTTGCGGGTGTTAACTCTGAGCTTTCCTCGGAGGGCGGGGGGGGCGCTTTTCCTGGTCAGAAGCATCCTGAGAGGGTGTGAGGGCCATGATCATGTATATGGCGTGGAGTTCCCCGTGTGAGGCTGCTTGTACTCCTGACTCTTTCTTGAACTTACCTAGGTAAGATGGAATTGTGGATTCTTGCCTTTCTCAGTAATCCAGAGGGGTGGTGGTGACAGTCACGTCCAAGACTACAAATTCGGCAATGCGGAAGGTGACCCTTAATCACTTCACAAACTCTCTTGGGGAAATCCCCAGGCGGCTCCATCTGTTTGGAGTCATTAGATACTCCTGGCTGACCCAGAAGTCCTCCAGACAGGTGAAGTGATGAGGCGTTGTTTGGTGAGGAGTGTTGCTAGGACCTCAGAGGTTTGTGACGTCACAGAAGCTGACTTCACTGAGCAGCAAGCCCATTCTCATGCTATGTTAGTCCTATAGTCTATAGGACTATGGTCAAAAGACCTTGGAAGGAACAAGAAAGAGCCTTGTTAACCTGATCATGAACTCAGGTGGTCTTTTCTGTTTCTTTCCCACTTCCAATTTCTATACAAAGAGAATAGAAAATGATGCCCTGTATACCATTCGTTAGACCAACAAATCTCCAGAGAGAGCAACGTGTTCCTATTTCCACTGCAATTTCTAGAGATCTCAATCAACAGCGAGGCCTCTTGGCTCCCATTAGGTCTCTGGGAGGTTGGATATCCTTGGGTGAGAGGGTCCATTCTTAGCTTCGGTTCACTATGGTTTCTCGGGTGTAAGGTCTGCCTTTGATGCTTGTTCAGCTTGGAAGGCGAGCGAAGGAAGAAGGGAAGGAGAATCACAATTACAGGAAAATTGTCAGGGCAGGGATGCATTGTGTTGTCCGTGTCCTTAACTGCTAATGTAATGAAACAGCAGTCCTAAGGGATGAAGGCTCGGTCTACCTGACACTACCTTAAACACCATTGCAAAGGCTTCATGGAGAGTGAAATAATATATGATCGCTACCCCAAATGAAAGAGCCCTGGTCAGCACTCCTTGTCATCATTTGTTAAAGCAACATGTCATAGTCATGGGGAGAGACATGTTGAGCAACTCTCTTTATTCAGATGAAAATGAACGGCCAAAATTGATGGCTTGCCCACTCATGTATCACTGTGGAAGGAGCCGAGATACCCTTTGAAGGGCTAGTGGATAAAGATGATTATGAAGTTCATGGAAAATAAGATGATTTCCAAATGAAAATGAAAGCCGACCTAGGGAAATATCCTATGGCTTCACTCCTATGTGGACCATGAGGAATACCATGGACATGAGTATTAGGAAGGGAAAACGAAAGGAGAAGAATTCAGACAGGGAGACGCACCAGGAGAGACTCAGGCTCTGGGGACCAAGCTGAGGGTTCCAGGAGGATAGGACATGCCATAAAGAGGGAACTGGTTAATGGGTATGGAATTAGTATGGCATTGTATGAGGATGAGCACTTGGTTGTATATGCAATTAAAGAATCAGGGACCACTGTGTCAAAAAACGTAGGATGGATGAAAGCCTGGGTTGCCGAATATATATATATAAAAAAAATAGTGAATAGAAACCAAAACAGGTCGTTGCACATGGAGATGAAGAAAGAAAGAGAAATGAATTCTAGTCTATTATCGTAATGATTAAAATTGTATGAATTTCGTTTCCTATAAGGTCCTTATGTGAATTGGATCTTTGGACATTGTAAATTATAGACTTCCCTCTTCTTACATTTTGGGAAAAGATGAGAATAGCCGACATTACCCTTAAATGTCTCAAATTATGGACCAGGGAATTGATTTGAACCTGGCTTTCTGTGAGTTGTGAGATGTTTGGGGACTTCTTCAAAAGACTCCAAAGCTGCTTCCAAAGTCATTATCTGAGAGGTCAGATATGTATGACTCATGATCTTGCCATGGTAGTGCGTATGTGTCTTGGAATTTATCCTTTTCTGTCCAGTACTGCATTGGCTGGCATCCTTGTGTGGAGGGTTTTTTTTAAGTAAGGTTGTTAATTAATTATTTAATTTATCAATTCTTGATAGGTAAGGAGTTAACTTATCCAGTTTGGACAATTTGTTAGTTTGATTCTCTAAGCTTTTGTTTTTTATGGTATTTTCTCTGAATTTTGATTCCATGAGTGCTATTCCTAACTTGATCCCTAACTTCCGTGGGACTCTTTTTTAAGTGTGTGTGTGTGTGTGTGTGTGTGTGTGTGTGTCTGTGTGTGTCTGTGTCTCTGTGTGTGTGTGTTTCACAAAACGCAAAAAAAAAAAAAAAAGATATTTTAAGTGATTTGAAGCTGCTCGATTCCAGATCACAATTCACCTTCAAACACAGTGGAAACTCTCATTACATCCCGTTTGGCCACATTTCCTGCATTGAATGTCCCATTTGATCTACTTTTAGAAACGCAGAATCTGACTACCCTGCCTGGAACAAACACCAAATTTTGTGTGCCTTGTTGGAGTCTAATTGCCTGTCACTTTTCTTGCTTTTTCACAAGTTTTTTCTCCCATGATTGAGTGAAATCATATGGTAGTTGTCTTTCCGTGACTGACAGTTATGTCACAGCCCAATGCTCTCTCGCTTTCTGCCTCATGTCACAAGGAGAAATAATGCCTTCTTGCCTACGGCTCCATAAGAGTCCACAGTTCATTTGGAGGACAGGGAGATGGGAGAAGTGTCAGGGAGCTCCAGGCCTGTCTTCAGCCATCAGCACAACCAGAAGGTGACGACATCAATGGAAACATGGCATAAATGGACCTGAAGCCTAGAAATCACACTCAACAGAGAAAGAGAGAAGTCACAGAGGCCATGGTAGAAGGGTGTAGACAGGGCTGCTGGGAGAATTGGACGTTTGGTGCTTCAGAGGTCAGGGAGCCATGGCCACAGACAAAGGCCCAGGGGAGAGAAGCACACTTAGAACCCACAATTTGAATGTTGACCCATAGATATTGGCTAGAAATGGAGAGTGTCTGAAGGACATGAGTGATTGAAACCCGAGGGTTTTGAGGCCCGCGGATTCCAGGTCAGCATGCTTTGCAATCATATAGGCCAGAGAACACTGTATATCTCCTGTAGAGGACACCTGCCAGCAACCAGTGAAGATAGCCTGGAAACCATGATCAGACACTATACCTGTTGACACCGTGGTAAAATTATTATTTCTGTGGGTGTATTCATGATGCACAATGTTGGTGGAGATGCCTCGATGGGCGCCATAGATACTCGGGCTCTTCGACTGCCAGCATCAAGACTGAGAAGTAGCCACATTCAGGAATTTGAGGACATTAGCTGCCCAACTTGCAATCACGATTTCCCAAACCTGGAACACTGTTGGGACTGCCTTCTTCAGGCCACGTTGCTTAGTCACAGGAGAACAGAAAATCCTGCAGGGCACTAGAAGAAATCCCTGCTCACATCCTCTCCCCTGGCCACAGAATTCAGCAGGCCCTATGTTTTGTGGAGTGGATTGAATGTTAACATTTCACAGGCAAACCATATTTGGCCCAGACACCAAACACTCTGAATGGAATGCAAGGATATCCTCTGCAGAGGACGAGCCCAAGGAGAGTGGACCGCCACAACACAACACCAGAGGGCATGTCACACACACCTGAGACTCTCTCAAGTGCCAGCCCTTGGGCACTCCACGAGCTCTTCTTCCTAAAGAAATGATCTTCAGGGTAGATAACAGAATGCGTGTTTCGAATACAGAAAAGACAGAGAGACCTTTTGTAGATTCACGTTTTATTCCTAAAACTGGCCCAAAAGCCTTTTCCAATGGCTTCTCATCGGGACTGGTTCTCTAACAACATGCTCCGTTATTGCTCCTGTGAGCTCCAAACAGATGAGTCCATCCTGGGACTAAGCTTCTAGGGTGTAGGGTCGGCCTTTAATGTTTGTTCGGCTGGGAATATTGGGAGGCATTTATGGCACGATGTCTGGAGATGCAAGAAGAATTCGTGTCCTCACTGTTGAAGACTCCAGACATGTCTTTCGTATGTTTGCGGGTGTTAACTCTGAGCTTTCCTCGGAGGGCGGGGGGGCGCTTTTCCTGGTCAGAAGCATCCTGAGAGGGTGTGAGGGCCATGATCATGTATATGGCGTGGAGTTCCCCGTGTGAGGCTGCTTGTACTCCTGACTCTTTCTTGAACTTACCTAGGTAAGATGGAATTGTGGATTCTTGCCTTTCTCAGTAATCCAGAGGGGTGGTGGTGACAGTCACGTCCAAGACTACAAATTCGGCAATGCGGAAGGTGACCCTTAATCACTTCACAAACTCTCTTGGGGAAATCCCCAGGCGGCTCCATCTGTTTGGAGTCATTAGATACTCCTGGCTGACCCAGAAGTCCTCCAGACAGGTGAAGTGATGAGGCGTTGTTTGGTGAGGAGTGTTGCTAGGACCTCAGAGGTTTGTGACGTCACAGAAGCTGACTTCACTGAGCAGCAAGCCCATTCTCATGCTATGTTAGTCCTATAGTCTATAGGACTATGGTCAAAAGACCTTGGAAGGAACAAGAAAGAGCCTTGTTAACCTGATCATGAACTCAGGTGGTCTTTTCTGTTTCTTTCCCACTTCCAATTTCTATACAAAGAGAATAGAAAATGATGCCCTGTATACCATTCGTTAGACCAACAAATCTCCAGAGAGAGCAAGGTGTTCCTATTTCCACTGCAATTTCTAGAGATCTCAATCAACAGCGAGGCCTCTTGGCTCCCATTAGGTCTCTGGGAGGTTGGATATCCTTGGGTGAGAGGGTCCATTCTTAGCTTCGGTTCACTATGGTTTCTCGGGTGTAAGGTCTGCCTTTGATGCTTGTTCAGCTTGGAAGGCGAGCGAAGGAAGAAGGGAAGGAGAATCACAATTACAGGAAAATTGTCAGGGCAGGGATGCATTGTGTTGTCCGTGTCCTTAACTGCTAGTGTAATGAAACAGCAGTCCTAAGGGATGAAGGCTCGGTCTACCTGACACTACCTTAAACACCATTGCAAAGGCTTCATGGAGAGTGAAACAATGTATGATCGCTACCCCAAAGGAAAGAGCCCTGGTCAGCACTCCTTGTCATCATTTGTTAAAGCAACATGTCATAGTCATGGGGAGAGACATGTTGAGCAACTCTCTTTATTCAGATGAAAATGAACGGCCAAAATTGATGGCTTGCCCACTCATGTATCACTGTGGAAGGAGCCGAGATACCCTTTGAAGGGCTAGTGGATAAAGATGATTATGAAGTTCATGGAAAATAAGATGATTTCCAAATGAAAATGAAAGCCGACCTAGGGAAATATCCTATGGCTTCACTCCTATGTGGACCATGAGGAATACCATGGACATGAGTATTAGGAAGGGAAAACGAAAGGAGAAGAATTCAGACAGGGAGACGCACCAGGAGAGACTCAGGCTCTGGGGACCAAGCTGAGGGTTCCAGGAGGATAGGACATGCCATAAAGAGGGAACTGGTTAATGGGTATGGAATTAGTATGGCATTGTATGAGGATGAGCACTTGGTTGTATATGCAATTAAAGAATCAGGGAACACTGTGTCAAAAAAACGTAGGATGGATGAAAGCCTGGGTTGCCGAATATATATATATAAAAAAAATAATAGTGAATAGAAACCCAAACAGGTCGTTGCACACGGAGATGAAGAAAGAAAGAGAAGAGAAATGAATTCTAGTCTACTATCGTAATGATTAAAATTGTATGGATTTCGTTTCCTATAAGGTCCTTATGTGAATTGGATCTTTGGACATTGTAAATTATAGTCTTCCCTCTTCTTACATTTTGGGAAAAGATGAGAATAGCCGACATTACCCTTAAATGTCTCAAATTATGGACCAGGGAATTGATTTGAACCTGGCTTTCTGTGAGTTGTGAGATGTTTGGGGACTTCTTCAAAAGACTCCAAAGCTGCTTCCAAAGTCATTATCTGAGAGGTCAGATATGTATGACTCATGATCTTGCCATGGTAGTGCGTATGTGTCTTGGAATTTATCCTTTTCTGTACAGTACTGCATTTGCTGGCATCCTTGTGTGGACGTTTTTTTTTAAGTAAGATTGTTAATTAATTATTTGATTTATCAATTCTTGATAGGTAAGGAGTTAACTTATCCAGTTTGGACTATTTGTTAGTTTGATTCTCTAAGCTTTTGTTTTTTATGGTATTTTCTCTGAATTTTGATTCCATGAGTGCTATTCCTCACTTGATCCCTAAATTCCGTGGGACTCTTTTAAGTGTGTGTGAGTGTGTGTGTGTGTGTGTGTGTGTGTGTGTGTGTGTGTGTGTCTGTGTGTGTCTGTGTGAGTGTGTTGCACAAAATGCAAAAAAAAAAAATGATATTTTAAGTGATTTGAAGCTGCTCGATTCCAGATCACAATTCACCTTCAAACACAGTGGAAACTCTCATTACATCCCGTTTGGCCACATTTCCTGCATTGAATGTCCCATTTGATCTACTTTTAGAAACGCAGAATCTGACTACCCTGCCTGGAACAAACACCAAATTTTGTGTGCCTTGTTGGAGTCTAATTGCCTGTCACTTTTCTTGCTTTTTCACAAGTTTTTTCTCCCATGAGTGAGTGAAATCGTATGGTAGTTGTCTTTCCGTGACTGACAGTTATGTCACAGCCCAATGCTCTCTCCCTTTCTGCCTCATGTCACAAGGAGAAATAATGCCTTCTTGCCTACGGCTCCATAAGAGTCCACAGTTCATTTGGAGGACAGGGAGATGGGAGAAGTGTCAGGGAGCTCCAGGCCTGTCTTCAGCCATCAGCACAACCAGAAGGTGACGACATCAATGGAAACATGGCATAAATGGACCTGAAGCCTAGAAATCACACTCAACAGAGAAAGAGAGAAGTCACAGAGGCCATGGTAGAAGGGTGTAGACAGGGCTGCTGGGAGAATTGGACGTTTGGTGCTTCAGAGGTCAGGGAGCCATGGCCACAGACAAAGGCCCAGGGGAGAGAAGCACACTTAGAACCCACAATTTGAATGTTGACCCATAGATGTTGGCTAGAAATGGAGAGTGTCTGAAGGACATGAGTGATTGAAACCCGAGGGTTTTGAGGCCCGCGGATTCCAGGTCAGCATGCTTTGCAATCATATAGGCCAGAGAACACTGTATATCTCCTGTAGAGGACACCTGCCAGCAACCAGTGAAGATAGCCTGGAAACCATGATCAGACACTATACCTGTTGACACCGTGGTAAAATTATTATTTCTGTGGGTGTATTCATGATGCACAATGTTGGTGGAGATGCCTCGATGGGCGCCATAGACACTCGGGCTCTTCGACTGCCAGCATCAAGACTGAGAAGTAGCCACATTCAGGAACGTGAGGACATTAGCTGCCCAACTTGCAATCACGATTTCCCAAACCTGGAACACTGTTGGGACTGCCTTCTTCAGGCCACGTTGCTTAGTCACAGGAGAACAGAAAATCCTGCAGGGCACTAGAAGAAATCCCTGCTCACATCCTCTCCCCTGGCCACAGAATTCAGCAGGCCCTATGTTTTGTGGAGTGGATTGAAAGTTACATTTCACAGGCAAACCATATTTGGCCCAGACACCAAACACTCTGAATGGAATGCAAGGATATCCTCTGCAGAGGACGAGCCCAAGGAGAGTGGACCGCCACAACACAACACCAGAGGGCATGTCACACACACCTGAGACTCTCTCAAGTGCCAGCCCTTGGGCACTCCACGAGCTCTTCTTCCTAAAGAAATGATCTTCAGGGTAGATAACAGAATGCGTGTTTCGAATACAGAAAAGACAGAGAGACCTTTTGTAGATTCACGTTTTATTCCTAAAACTGGCCCAAAAGCCTTTTCCAATGGCTTCTCATCGGGACTGGTTCTCTAACAACATGCTCCGTTATTGCTCCTGTGAGCTCCAAACAGATGAGTCCATCCTGGGACTAAGCTTCTAGGGTGTAGGGTCGGCCTTTAATGTTTGTTCGGCTGGGAATATTGGGAGGCATTTATGGCACGATGTCTGGAGATGCAAGAAGAATTCTTGTCCTCACTGCTGAAGACTCCAGACATGTCTTTCGTATGTTTGCGGGTGTTAACTCTGAGCTTTCCTCGGAGGGCGGGGGGGCGCTTTTCCTGGTCAGAAGCATCCTGAGAGGGTGTGAGGGCCATGATCATGTATATGGCGTGGAGTTCCCCGTGTGAGGCTGCTTGTACTCCTGACTCTTTCTTGAACTTACCTAGGTAAGATGGAATTGTGGATTCTTGCCTTTCTCAGTAATCCAGAGGGGTGGTGGTGACAGTCACGTCCAAGACTACAAATTCGGCAATGCGGAAGGTGACCCTTAATCACTTCACAAACTCTCTTGGGGAAATCCCCAGGCGGCTCCATCTGTTTGGAGTCATTAGATACTCCTGGCTGACCCAGAAGTCCTCCAGACAGGTGAAGTGATGAGGCGTTGTTTGGTGAGGAGTGTTGCTAGGACCTCAGAGGTTTGTGACGTCACAGAAGCTGACTTCACTGAGCAGCAAGCCCATTCTCATGCTATGTTAGTCCTATAGTCTATAGGACTATGGTCAAAAGACCTTGGAAGGAACAAGAAAGAGCCTTGTTAACCTGATCATGAACTCAGGTGGTCTTTTCTGTTTCTTTCCCACTTCCAATTTCTATACAAAGAGAATAGAAAATGATGCCCTGTATACCATTCGTTAGACCAACAAATCTCCAGAGAGAGCAAGGTGTTCCTATTTCCACTGCAATTTCTAGAGATCTCAATCAACAGCGAGGCCTCTTGGCTCCCATTAGGTCTCTGGGAGGTTGGATATCCTTGGGTGAGAGGGTCCATTCTTAGCTTCGGTTCACTATGGTTTCTCGGGTGTAAGGTCTGCCTTTGATGCTTGTTCAGCTTGGAAGGCGAGCGAAGGAAGAAGGGAAGGAGAATCACAATTACAGGAAAATTGTCAGGGCAGGGATGCATTGTGTTGTCCGTGTCCTTAACTGCTAGTGTAATGAAACAGCAGTCCTAAGGGATGAAGGCTCGGTCTACCTGACACTACCTTAAACACCGTTGCAAAGGCTTCATGGAGAGTGAAACAATGTATGATCGCTACCCCAAAGGAAAGAGCCCTGGTCAGCACTCCTTGTCATCATTTGTTAAAGCAACATGTCATAGTCATGGGGAGAGACATGTTGAGCAACTCTCTTTATTCAGATGAAAATGAACGGCCAAAATTGATGGCTTGCCCACTCATGTATCACTGTGGAATGAGCCGAGATACCCTTTGAAGGGCTAGTGGATAAAGATGATTATGAAGTTCATGGAAAATAAGATGATTTCCAAATGAAAATGAAAGCCGACCTAGGGAAATATCCTATGGCTTCACTCCTATGTGGACCATGAGGAATACCATGGACATGAGTATTAGGAAGGGAAAACGAAAGGAGAAGAATTCAGACAGGGAGACGCACCAGGAGAGACTCAGGCTCTGGGGACCAAGCTGAGGGTTCCAGGAGGATAGGACATGCCATAAAGAGGGAACTGGTTAATGGGTATGGAATTAGTATGGCATTGTATGAGGATGAGCACTTGGTTGTATATGCAATTAAAGAATCAGGGAACACTGTGTCAAAAAAACGTAGGATGGATGAAAGCCTGGGTTGCCGAATATATATATATAAAAAAAATAATAGTGAATAGAAACCCAAACAGGTCGTTGCACACGGAGATGAAGAAAGAAAGAGAAGAGAAATGAATTCTAGTCTACTATCGTAATGATTAAAATTGTATGGATTTCGTTTCCTATAAGGTCCTTATGTGAATTGGATCTTTGGACATTGTAAATTATAGTCTTCCCTCTTCTTACATTTTGGGAAAAGATGAGAATAGCCGACATTACCCTTAAATGTCTCAAATTATGGACCAGGGAATTGATTTGAACCTGGCTTTCTGTGAGTTGTGAGATGTTTGGGGACTTCTTCAAAAGACTCCAAAGCTGCTTCCAAAGTCATTATCTGAGAGGTCAGATATGTATGACTCATGATCTTGCCATGGTAGTGCGTATGTGTCTTGGAATTTATCCTTTTCTGTACAGTACTGCATTTGCTGGCATCATTGTGTGGACGTTTTTTTTTAAGTAAGATTGTTAATTAATTATTTGATTTATCAATTCTTGATAGGTAAGGAGTTAACTTATCCAGTTTGGACTATTTGTTAGTTTGATTCTCTAAGCTTTTGTTTTTTATGGTATTTTCTCTGAATTTTGATTCCATGAGTGCTATTCGTCACTTGATCCATAAATTCCGTGGGACTCTTTTAAGTGTGTGTGAGTGTGTGTGTGTGTGTGTGTCTGTGTGTGTCTGTGTGTGTCTGTGTGAGTGTGTTGCACAAAATGCAAAAAAAAAAAATGATATTTTAAGTGATTTGAAGCTGCTCGATTCCAGATCACAATTCACCTTCAAACACAGTGGAAACTCTCATTACATCCCGTTTGGCCACATTTCCTGCATTGAATGTCCCATTTGATCTACTTTTAGAAACGCAGAATCTGACTACCCTGCCTGGAACAAACACCAAATTTTGTGTGCCTTGTTGGAGTCTAATTGCCTGTCACTTTTCTTGCTTTTTCACAAGTTTTTTCTCCCATGAGTGAGTGAAATCGTATGGTAGTTGTCTTTCCGTGACTGACAGTTATGTCACAGCCCAATGCTCTCTCCCTTTCTGCCTCATGTCACAAGGAGAAATAATGCCTTCTTGCCTACGGCTCCATAAGAGTCCACAGTTCATTTGGAGGACAGGGAGATGGGAGAAGTGTCAGGGAGCTCCAGGCCTGTCTTCAGCCATCAGCACAACCAGAAGGTGACGACATCAATGGAAACATGGCATAAATGGACCTGAAGCCTAGAAATCACACTCAACAGAGAAAGAGAGAAGTCACAGAGGCCATGGTAGAAGGGTGTAGACAGGGCTGCTGGGAGAATTGGACGTTTGGTGCTTCAGAGGTCAGGGAGCCATGGCCACAGACAAAGGCCCAGGGGAGAGAAGCACACTTAGAACCCACAATTTGAATGTTGACCCATAGATGTTGGCTAGAAATGGAGAGTGTCTGAAGGACATGAGTGATTGAAACCCGAGGGTTTTGAGGCCCGCGGATTCCAGGTCAGCATGCTTTGCAATCATATAGGCCAGAGAACACTGTATATCTCCTGTAGAGGACACCTGCCAGCAACCAGTGAAGATAGCCTGGAAACCATGATCAGACACTATACCTGTTGACACCGTGGTAAAATTATTATTTCTGTGGGTGTATTCATGATGCACAATGTTGGTGGAGATGCCTCGATGGGCGCCATAGACACTCGGGCTCTTCGACTGCCAGCATCAAGACTGAGAAGTAGCCACATTCAGGAACGTGAGGACATTAGCTGCCCAACTTGCAATCACGATTTCCCAAACCTGGAACACTGTTGGGACTGCCTTCTTCAGGCCACGTTGCTTAGTCACAGGAGAACAGAAAATCCTGCAGGGCACTAGAAGAAATCCCTGCTCACATCCTCTCCCCTGGCCACAGAATTCAGCAGGCCCTATGTTTTGTGGAGTGGATTGAAAGTTACATTTCACAGGCAAACCATATTTGGCCCAGACACCAAACACTCTGAATGGAATGCAAGGATATCCTCTGCAGAGGACGAGCCCAAGGAGAGTGGACCGCCACAACACAACACCAGAGGGCATGTCACACACACCTGAGACTCTCTCAAGTGCCAGCCCTTGGGCACTCCACGAGCTCTTCTTCCTAAAGAAATGATCTTCAGGGTAGATAACAGAATGCGTGCTTCGAATACAGAAAAGACAGAGAGACCTTTTGTAGATTCACGTTTTATTCCTAAAACTGGCCCAAAAGCCTTTTCCAATGGCTTCTCATCGGGACTGGTTCTCTAACAACATGCTCCGTTATTGCTCCTGTGAGCTCCAAACAGATGAGTCCATCCTGGGACTAAGCTTCTAGGGTGTAGGGTCGGCCTTTAATGTTTGTTCGGCTGGGAATATTGGGAGGCATTTATGGCACGATGTCTGGAGATGCAAGAAGAATTCGTGTCCTCACTGCTGAAGACTCCAGACATGTCTTTCGTATGTTTGCGGGTGTTAACTCTGAGCTTTCCTCGGAGGGCGGGGGGGCGCTTTTCCTGGTCAGAAGCATCCTGAGAGGGTGTGAGGGCCATGATCATGTATATGGCGTGGAGTTCCCCGTGTGAGGCTGCTTGTACTCCTGACTCTTTCTTGAACTTACCTAGGTAAGATGGAATTGTGGATTCTTGCCTTTCTCAGTAATCCAGAGGGGTGGTGGTGACAGTCACGTCCAAGACTACAAATTCGGCAATGCGGAAGGTGACCCTTAATCACTTCACAAACTCTCTTGGGGAAATCCCCAGGCGGCTCCATCTGTTTGGAGTCATTAGATACTCCTGGCTGACCCAGAAGTCCTCCAGACAGGTGAAGTGATGAGGCGTTGTTTGGTGAGGAGTGTTGCTAGGACCTCAGAGGTTTGTGACGTCACAGAAGCTGACTTCACTGAGCAGCAAGCCCATTCTCATGCTATGTTAGTCCTATAGTCTATAGGACTATGGTCAAAAGACCTTGGAAGGAACAAGAAAGAGCCTTGTTAACCTGATCATGAACTCAGGTGGTCTTTTCTGTTTCTTTCCCACTTCCAATTTCTATACAAAGAGAATAGAAAATGATGCCCTGTATACCATTCGTTAGACCAACAAATCTCCAGAGAGAGCAACGTGTTCCTATTTCCACTGCAATTTCTAGAGATCTCAATCAACAGCGAGGCCTCTTGGCTCCCATTAGGTCTCTGGGAGGTTGGATATCCTTGGGTGAGAGGGTCCATTCTTAGCTTCGGTTCACTATGGTTTCTCGGGTGTAAGGTCTGCCTTTGATGCTTGTTCAGCTTGGAAGGCGAGCGAAGGAAGAAGGGAAGGAGAATCACAATTACAGGAAAATTGTCAGGGCAGGGATGCATTGTGTTGTCCGTGTCCTTAACTGCTTGTGTAATGAAACAGCAGTCCTAAGGGATGAAGGCTCGGTCTACCTGACTACCATAAACACCATTGCAAAGGCTTCATGGAGAGTGAAACAATGTATGATCGCTACCCCAAAATAAAGAGCCCTGGTCAGCACTCCTTGTCATCATTTGTTAAAGCAACATGTCATAGTCATGGGGAGAGACATGTTGAGCAACTCTCTTTATTCAGATGAAAATGAACGGCCAAAATTGATGGCTTGCCCACTCATGCATCACTGTGGAAGGAGCCGAGATACCCTTTGAAGGGCTAGTGGATAAAGATGATTATGAAGTTCATGGAAAATAAGATGATTTCCAAATGAAAATGAAAGCCGACCAAGGGAAATATCCTATGGCTTCACTCCTATGTGGACCATGAGGAATACCATGGACATGAGTATTAGGAAGGGAAAACGAAAGGAGAAGAATTCAGACAGGGAGACGCACCAGGAGAGACTCAGGCTCTGGGGACCAAGCTGAGGGTTCCAGGAGGATAGGACATGCCATAAAGAGGGAACTGGTTAATGGGTATGGAATTAGTATGGCATTGTATGAGGATGAGCACTTGGTTGTATATGCAATTAAAGAATCAGGGACCACTGTGTCAAAAAACGTAGGATGGATGAAAGCCTGGGTTGCCGAATATATATATATAAAAAAAATAGTGAATAGAAACCAAAACAAGTCGTTGCACATGGAGATGAAGAAAGAAAGAGAAATGAATTCTTGTCTATTATCGTAATGATTAAAATTGTGTGAATTTCGTTTCAGATAAGGTCCTTATGTGAATTGGATCTTTGGACATTGTAAATTATAGACTTCCCTCTTCTTACATTTTGAAAAAGTTGAGAATAGCCGACATTACCCTTAAATGTCTCAAATTATGGACCAGGGAATTGATTTGAACCTGGCTTTCTGTGAGTTGTGAGATGTTTGGGGACTTCTTCAAAAGACTCCAAAGCTGCTTCCAAAGTCATTATCTGAGAGGTCAGATATGTATGACTCATGATCTTGCCATGGTAGTGCGTATGTGTCTTGGAATTTATCCTTTTCTGTCCAGTACTCCATTGGCTGGCATCCTTGTGTGGAGGGTTTTTTTTAAGTAAGGTTGTTAATTAATTACTTAATTTATCAATTCTTGATAGGTAAGGAGTTAACTTATCCAGTTTGGACTATTTGTTACTTTGATTCTCTAAGCTTTTGTTTTTTATGGTATTTTCTCTGAATTTTGATTCCATGAGTGCTATTCCTCACTTGATCCCTAACTTCCGTGGGACTCTTTTAAGTGTGTGTGAGTGTGTGTGTGTTTGTGTGTGTGTGTGTGTCTGTGTGTGTGTCTGTGTGTGTGTGTTTCACAAAATGCAAAAAAAAAAAAAAAAAGATATTTTAAGTGATTTGAAGCTGCTCGATTCCAGATCACAATTCACCTTCAAACACAGTGGAAACTCTCATTACATCCCGTTTGGCCACATTTCCTGCATTGTATGTCCCATTTGATCTACTTTTAGAAACGCAGAATCTGACTACCCTGCCTGGAACAAACCCCAAATTTTGTGTGCCTTGTTGGAGTCTAATTGCCTGTCACTTTTCTTGCTTTTTCACAAGTTTTTTCTCCCATGAGTGAGTGAAATCGTATGGTAGTTGTCTTTCCGTGACTGACAGTTATGTCATAGCCCAATGCTCTCTCCCATTCTGCCTCATGTCACAAGGAGAAATAATGCCTTCTTGCCTACGGCTCCATAAGAGTCCACAGTTCATTTGGAGGACAGGGAGATGGGAGAAGTTTCAGGGAGCTCCAGGCCTGTCTTCAGCCATCAGCACAACCAGAAGGTGACGACATCAATGGAAACATGGCATAAATGGACCTGAAGCCTAGAAATCACACTCAACAGAGAAAGAGTGAAGCCACAGAGGCCATGGTAGAAGGGTGTAGACAGGGCTGCTGGGAGAATTGGACGTTTGGTGCTTCAGAGGTCAGGGAGCCATGGCCACAGACAAAGGCCCAGGGGAGAGAAGCACACTTAGAACCCACAATTTGAATGTTGACCCATAGATGTTGGCTAGAAATGGAGAGTGTCTGAAGGACATGAGTGATTGAAACCCGAGGGTTTTGAGGCCCGCGGATTCCAGGTCAGCATGCTTTGCAATCATATAGGCCAGAGAACACTGTATATCTCCTGTAGAGGACACCTGCCAGCAACCAGTGAAGATAGCCTGGAAACCATGATCAGACACTATACCTGTTGACACCGTGGTAAAATTATTATTTCTGTGGGTGTATTCATGATGCACAATGTTGGTGGAGATGCCTCGATGGGCGCCATAGACACTCGGGCTCTTCGACTGCCAGCATCAAGACTGAGAAGTAGCCACATTCAGGAACGTGAGGACATTAGCTGCCCAACTTGCAATCACGATTTCCCAAACCTGGAACACTGTTGGGACTGCCTTCTTCAGGCCACGTTGCTTAGTCACAGGAGAACAGAAAATCCTGCAGGGCACTAGAAGAAATCCCTGCTCACATCCTCTCCCCTGGCCACAGAATTCAGCAGGCCCTATGTTTTGTGGAGTGGATTGAAAGTTACATTTCACAGGCAAACCATATTTGGCCCAGACACCAAACACTCTGAATGGAATGCAAGGATATCCTCTGCAGAGGACGAGCCCAAGGAGAGTGGACCGCCACAACACAACACCAGAGGGCATGTCACACACACCTGAGACTCTCTCAAGTGCCAGCCCTTGGGCACTCCACGAGCTCTTCTTCCTAAAGAAATGATCTTCAGGGTAGATAACAGAATGCGTGTTTCGAATACAGAAAAGACAGAGAGACCTTTTGTAGATTCACGTTTTATTCCTTAAACTGGCCCAAAAGCCTTTTCCAATGGCTTCTCATCGGGACTGGTTCTCTAACAACATGCTCCGTTATTGCTCCTGTGAGCTCCAAACAGATGAGTCCATCCTGGGACTAAGCTTCTAGGGTTTAGGGTCGGCCTTTAATGTTTGTTCGGCTGGGAATATTGGGAGGCATTTATGGCACGATGTCTGGAGATGCAAGAAGAATTCTTGTCCTCACTGCTGAAGACTCCAGACATGTCTTTCGTATGTTTGCGGGTGTTAACTCTGAGCTTTCCTCGGAGGGCGGGGGGGCGCTTTTCCTGGTCAGAAGCATCCTGAGAGTGTGTGAGGGCCATGATCATGTATATGGCGTGGAGTTCCCCGTGTGAGGCTGCTTGTACTCCTGACTCTTTCTTGAACTTACCTAGGTAAGATGGAATTGTGGATTCTTGCCTTTCTCAGTAATCCAGAGGGGTGGTGGTGACAGTCACGTCCAAGACTACAAATTCGGCAATGCGGAAGGTGACCCTTAATCACTTCACAAACTCTCTTGGGGAAATCCCCAGGCGGCTCCATCTGTTTGGAGTCATTAGATACTCCTGGCTGACCCAGAAGTCCTCCAGACAGGTGAAGTGATGAGGCGTTGTTTGGTGAGGAGTGTTGCTAGGACCTCAGAGGTTTGTGACGTCACAGAAGCTGACTTCACTGAGCAGCAAGCCCATTCTCATGCTATGTTAGTCCTATAGTCTATAGGACTATGGTCAAAAGACCTTGGAAGGAACAAGAAAGAGCCTTGTTAACCTGATCATGAACTCAGGTGGTCTTTTCTGTTTCTTTCCCACTTCCAATTTCTATACAAAGAGAATAGAAAATGATGCCCTGTATACCATTCGTTAGACCAACAAATCTCCAGAGAGAGCAAGGTGTTCCTATTTCCACTGCAATTTCTAGAGATCTCAATCAACAGCGAGGCCTCTTGGCTCCCATTAGGTCTCTGGGAGGTTGGATATCCTTGGGTGAGAGGGTCCATTCTTAGCTTCGGTTCACTATGGTTTCTCGGGTGTAAGGTCTGCCTTTGATGCTTGTTCAGCTTGGAAGGCGAGCGAAGGAAGAAGGGAAGGAGAATCACAATTACAGGAAAATTGTCAGGGCAGGGATGCATTGTGTTGTCCGTGTCCTTAACTGCTAGTGTAATGAAACAGCAGTCCTAAGGGATGAAGGCTCGGTCTACCTGACTACCATAAACACCATTGCAAAGGCTTCATGGAGAGTGAAACAATGTATGATCGCTACCCCAAAAGAAAGAGCCCTGGTCAGCACTCCTTGTCATCATTTGTTAAAGCAACATGTCATAGTCATGGGGAGAGACATGTTGAGCAACTCTCTTTATTCAGATGAAAATGAACGGCCAAAATTGATGGCTTGCCCACTCATGTATCACTGTGGAAGGAGCCGAGATACCCTTTGAAGGGCTAGTGGATAAAGATGATTATGAAGTTCATGGAAAATAAGATGATTTCCAAATGAAAATGAAAGCCGACCAAGGGAAATATCCTATGGCTTCACTCCTATGTGGACCATGAGGAATACCATGGACATGAGTATTAGGAAGGGAAAACGAAAGGAGAAGAATTCAGACAGGGAGACGCACCAGGAGAGACTCAGGCTCTGGGGACCAAGCTGAGGGTTCCAGGAGGATAGGACATGCCATAAAGAGGGAACTGGTTAATGGGTATGGAATTAGTATGGCATTGTATGAGGATGAGCACTTGGTTGTATATGCAATTAAAGAATCAGGGACCACTGTGTCAAAAAACGTAGGATGGATGAAAGCCTGGGTTGCCGAATATATATATATAAAAAAAATAGTGAATAGAAACCAAAACAAGTCGTTGCACATGGAGATGAAGAAAGAAAGAGAAATGAATTCTTGTCTATTATCGTAATGATTAAAATTGTGTGAATTTCGTTTCAGATAAGGTCCTTATGTGAATTGGATCTTTGGACATTGTAAATTATAGACTTCCCTCTTCTTACATTTTGAAAAAGTTGAGAATAGCCGACATTACCCCTAAATGTCTCAAATTATGGACCAGGGAATTGATTTGAACCTGGCTTTCTGTGAGTTGTGAGATGTTTGGGGACTTCTTCAAAAGACTCCAAAGCTGCTTCCAAAGTCATTATCTGAGAGGTCAGATATGTATGACTCATGATCTTGCCATGGTAGTGCGTATGTGTCTTGGAATTTATCCTTTTCTGTCCAGTACTGCATTGGCTGGCATCCTTGTGTGGAGGGTTTTTTTTAAGTAAGGTTGTTAATTAATTACTTAATTTATCAATTCTTGATAGGTAAGGAGTTAACTTATCCAGTTTGGACTATTTGTTACTTTGATTCTCTAAGCTTTTGTTTTTTATGGTATTTTCTCTGAATTTTGATTCCATGAGTGCTATTCCTCACTTGATCCCTAACTTCCGTGGGACTCTTTTAAGTGTGTGTGAGTGTGTGTGTGTTTGTGTGTGTGTGTGTGTCTGTGTGTGTGTCTGTGTGTGTGTGTTTCACAAAATGCAAAAAAAAAAAAAAAGATATTTTAAGTGATTTGAAGCTGCTCGATTCCAGATCACAATTCACCTTCAAACACAGTGGAAACTCTCATTACATCCCGTTTGGCCACATTTCCTGCATTGTATGTCCCATTTGATCTACTTTTAGAAACGCAGAATCTGACTACCCTGCCTGGAACAAACCCCAAATTTTGTGTGCCTTGTTGGAGTCTAATTGCCTGTCACTTTTCTTGCTTTTTCACAAGTTTTTTCTCCCATGAGTGAGTGAAATCGTATGGTAGTTGTCTTTCCGTGACTGACAGTTATGTCATAGCCCAATGCTCTCTCCCATTCTGCCTCATGTCACAAGGAGAAATAATGCCTTCTTGCCTACGGCTCCATAAGAGTCCACAGTTCATTTGGAGGACAGGGAGATGGGAGAAGTGTCAGGGAGCTCCAGGCCTGTCTTCAGCCATCAGCACAACCAGAAGGTGACGACATCAATGGAAACATGGCATAAATGGACCTGAAGCCTAGAAATCACACTCAACAGAGAAAGAGTGAAGCCACAGAGGCCATGGTAGAAGGGTGTAGACAGGGCTGCTGGGAGAATTGGACGTTTGGTGCTTCAGAGGTCAGGGAGCCATGGCCACAGACAAAGGCCCAGGGGAGAGAAGCACACTTAGAACCCACAATTTGAATGTTGACCCATAGATGTTGGCTAGAAATGGAGAGTGTCTGAAGGACATGAGTGATTGAAACCCGAGGGTTTTGAGGCCCGCGGATTCCAGGTCAGCATGCTTTGCAATCATATAGGCCAGAGAACACTGTATATCTCCTGTAGAGGACACCTGCCAGCAACCAGTGAAGATAGCCTGGAAACCATGATCAGACACTATACCTGTTGACACCGTGGTAAAATTATTATTTCTGTGGGTGTATTCATGATGCACAATGTTGGTGGAGATGCCTCGATGGGCGCCATAGACACTCGGGCTCTTCGACTGCCAGCATCAAGACTGAGAAGTAGCCACATTCAGGAACGTGAGGACATTAGCTGCCCAACTTGCAATCACGATTTCCCAAACCTGGAACACTGTTGGGACTGCCTTCTTCAGGCCACGTTGCTTAGTCACAGGAGAACAGAAAATCCTGCAGGGCACTAGAAGAAATCCCTGCTCACATCCTCTCCCCTGGCCACAGAATTCAGCAGGCCCTATGTTTTGTGGAGTGGATTGAAAGTTAACATTTCACAGGCAAACCATATTTGGCCCAGACACCAAACACTCTGAATGGAATGCAAGGATATCCTCTGCAGAGGACGAGCCCAAGGAGAGTGGACCGCCACAACACAACACCAGATGGCATGTCACACACACCTGAGACTCTCTCAAGTGCCAGCCCTTGGGCACTCCACGAGCTCTTCTTCCTAAAGAAATGATCTTCAGGGTAGATAACAGAATGCGTGCTTCGAATACAGAAAAGACAGAGAGACCTTTTGTAGATTCACGTTTTATTCCTAAAACTGGCCCAAAAGCCTTTTCCAATGGCTTCTCATCGGGACTGGTTCTCTAACAACATGCTCCGTTATTGCTCCTGTGAGCTCCAAACAGATGAGTCCATCCTGGGACTAAGCTTCTAGGGTGTAGGGTCGGCCTTTAATGTTTGTTCGGCTGGGAATATTGGGAGGCATTTATGGCACGATGTCTGGAGATGCAAGAAGAATTCGTGTCCTCACTGCTGAAGACTCCAGACATGTCTTTCGTATGTTTGCGGGTGTTAACTCTGAGCTTTCCTCGGAGGGCGGGGGGGGGGGGCGCTTTTCCTGGTCAGAAGCATCCTGAGAGGGTGTGAGGGCCATGATCATGTATATGGCGTGGAGTTCCCCGTGTGAGGCTGCTTGTACTCCTGACTCTTTCTTGAACTTACCTAGGTAAGATGGAATTGTGGATTCTTGCCTTTCTCAGTAATCCAGAGGGGTGGTGGTGACAGTCACGTCCAAGACTACAAATTCGGCAATGCGGAATGTGACCCTTAATCACTTCACAAACTCTCTTGGGGAAATCCCCAGGCGGCTCCATCTGTTTGGAGTCATTAGATACTCCTGGCTGACCCAGAAGTCCTCCAGACAGGTGAAGTGATGAGGCGTTGTTTGGTGAGGAGTGTTGCTAGGACCTCAGAGGTTTGTGACGTCACAGAAGCTGACTTCACTGAGCAGCAAGCCCATTCTCATGCTATGTTAGTCCTGTAGTCTATAGGACTATGGTCAAAAGACCTTGGAAGGAACAAGAAAGAGCCTTGTTAACCTGATCATGAACTCAGGTGGTCTTTTCTGTTTCTTTCCCACTTCCAATTTCTATACAAAGAGAATAGAAAATGATGCCCTGTATACCATTCGTTAGACCAACAAATCTCCAGAGAGAGCAACGTGTTCCTATTTCCACTGCAATTTGTAGAGATCTCAATCAACAGCGAGGCCTCTTGGCTCCCATTAGGTCTCTGGGAGGTTGGATATCCTTGGGTGAGAGGGTCCATTCTTAGCTTCGGTTCACTATGGTTTCTCGGGTGTAAGGTCTGCCTTTGATGCTTGTTCAGCTTGGAAGGCGAGCGAAGGAAGAAGGGAAGGAGAATCACAATTACAGGAAAATTGTCAGGGCAGGGATGCATTGTGTTGTCCGTGTCCTTAACTGCTTGTGTAATGAAACAGCAGTCCTAAGGGATGAAGGCTCGGTCTACCTGACTACCATAAACACCATTGCAAAGGCTTCATGGAGAGTGAAACAATGTATGATCGCTACCCCAAAAGAAAGAGCCCTGGTCAGCACTCCTTGTCATCATTTGTTAAAGCAACATGTCATAGTCATGGGGAGAGACATGTTGAGCAACTCTCTTTATTCAGATGAAAATGAACGGCCAAAATTGATGGCTTGCCCACTCATGCATCACTGTGGAAGGAGCCGAGATACCCTTTGAAGGGCTAGTGGATAAAGATGATTATGAAGTTCATGGAAAATAAGATGATTTCCAAATGAAAATGAAAGCCGACCAAGGGAAATATCCTATGGCTTCACTCCTATGTGGACCATGAGGAATACCATGGACATGAGTATTAGGAAGGGAAAACGAAAGGAGAAGAATTCAGACAGGGAGACGCACCAGGAGAGACTCAGGCTCTGGGGACCAAGCTGAGGGTTCCAGGAGGATAGGACATGCCATAAAGAGGGAACTGGTTAATGGGTATGGAATTAGTATGGCATTGTATGAGGATGAGCACTTGGTTGTATATGCAATTAAAGAATCAGGGACCACTGTGTCAAAAAACGTAGGATGGATGAAAGCCTGGGTTGCCGAATATATATATATAAAAAAAATAGTGAATAGAAACCAAAACAAGTCGTTGCACATGGAGATGAAGAAAGAAAGAGAAATGAATTCTTGTCTATTATCGTAATGATTAAAATTGTGTGAATTTCGTTTCAGATAAGGTCCTTATGTGAATTGGATCTTTGGACATTGTAAATTATAGACTTCCCTCTTCTTACATTTTGAAAAAGTTGAGAATAGCCGACATTACCCTTAAATGTCTCAAATTATGGACCAGGGAATTGATTTGAACCTGGCTTTCTGTGAGTTGTGAGATGTTTGGGGACTTCTTCAAAAGACTCCAAAGCTGCTTCCAAAGTCATTATCTGAGAGGTCAGATATGTATGACTCATGATCTTGCCATGGTAGTGCGTATGTGTCTTGGAATTTATCCTTTTCTGTCCAGTACTGCATTGGCTGGCATCCTTGTGTGGAGGGTTTTTTTTAAGTAAGGTTGTTAATTAATTACTTAATTTATCAATTCTTGATAGGTAAGGAGTTAACTTATCCAGTTTGGACTATTTGTTACTTTGATTCTCTAAGCTTTTGTTTTTTATGGTATTTTCTCTGAATTTTGATTCCATGAGTGCTATTCCTCACTTGATCCCTAACTTCCGTGGGACTCTTTTAAGTGTGTGTGAGTGTGTGTGTGTGTGTGTGTGTGTGTGTGTCTGTGTGTGTGTCTGTGTGTGTGTGTTTCACAAAATGCAAAAAAAAAAAAAAAAAGATATTTTAAGTGATTTGAAGCTGCTCGATTCCAGATCACAATTCACCTTCAAACACAGTGGAAACTCTCATTACATCCCGTTTGGCCACATTTCCTGCATTGTATGTCCCATTTGATCTACTTTTAGAAACGCAGAATCTGACTACCCTGCCTGGAACAAACCCCAAATTTTGTGTGCCTTGTTGGAGTCTAATTGCCTGTCACTTTTCTTGCTTTTTCACAAGTTTTTTCTCCCATGAGTGAGTGAAATCGTATGGTAGTTGTCTTTCCGTGACTGACAGTTATGTCATAGCCCAATGCTCTCTCCCATTCTGCCTCATGTCACAAGGAGAAATAATGCCTTCTTGCCTACGGCTCCATAAGAGTCCACAGTTCATTTGGAGGACAGGGAGATGGGAGAAGTGTCAGGGAGCTCCAGGCCTGTCTTCAGCCATCAGCACAACCAGAAGGTGACGACATCAATGGAAACATGGCATAAATGGACCTGAAGCCTAGAAATCACACTCAACAGAGAAAGAGTGAAGCCACAGAGGCCATGGTAGAAGGGTGTAGACAGGGCTGCTGGGAGAATTGGACGTTTGGTGCTTCAGAGGTCAGGGAGCCATGGCCACAGACAAAGGCCCAGGGGAGAGAAGCACACTTAGAACCCACAATTTGAATGTTGACCCATAGATGTTGGCTAGAAATGGAGAGTGTCTGAAGGACATGAGTGATTGAAACCCGAGGGTTTTGAGGCCCGCGGATTCCAGGTCAGCATGCTTTGCAATCATATAGGCCAGAGAACACTGTATATCTCCTGTAGAGGACACCTGCCAGCAACCAGTGAAGATAGCCTGGAAACCATGATCAGACACTATACCTGTTGACACCGTGGTAAAATTATTATTTCTGTGGGTGTATTCATGATGCACAATGTTGGTGGAGATGCCTCGATGGGCGCCATAGACACTCGGGCTCTTCGACTGCCAGCATCAAGACTGAGAAGTAGCCACATTCAGGAACGTGAGGACATTAGCTGCCCAACTTGCAATCACGATTTCCCAAACCTGGAACACTGTTGGGACTGCCTTCTTCAGGCCACGTTGCTTAGTCACAGGAGAACAGAAAATCCTGCAGGGCACTAGAAGAAATCCCTGCTCACATCCTCTCCCCTGGCCACAGAATTCAGCAGGCCCTATGTTTTGTGGAGTGGATTGAAAGTTAACATTTCACAGGCAAACCATATTTGGCCCAGACACCAAACACTCTGAATGGAATGCAAGGATATCCTCTGCAGAGGACGAGCCCAAGGAGAGTGGACCGCCACAACACAACACCAGATGGCATGTCACACACACCTGAGACTCTCTCAAGTGCCAGCCCTTGGGCACTCCACGAGCTCTTCTTCCTAAAGAAATGATCTTCAGGGTAGATAACAGAATGCGTGCTTCGAATACAGAAAAGACAGAGAGACCTTTTGTAGATTCACGTTTTATTCCTAAAACTGGCCCAAAAGCCTTTTCCAATGGCTTCTCATCGGGACTGGTTCTCTAACAACATGCTCCGTTATTGCTCCTGTGAGCTCCAAACAGATGAGTCCATCCTGGGACTAAGCTTCTAGGGTGTAGGGTCGGCCTTTAATGTTTGTTCGGCTGGGAATATTGGGAGGCATTTATGGCACGATGTCTGGAGATGCAAGAAGAATTCGTGTCCTCACTGCTGAAGACTCCAGACATGTCTTTCGTATGTTTGCGGGTGTTAACTCTGAGCTTTCCTCGGAGGGCGGGGGGGGGGGGCGCTTTTCCTGGTCAGAAGCATCCTGAGAGGGTGTGAGGGCCATGATCATGTATATGGCGTGGAGTTCCCCGTGTGAGGCTGCTTGTACTCCTGACTCTTTCTTGAACTTACCTAGGTAAGATGGAATTGTGGATTCTTGCCTTTCTCAGTAATCCAGAGGGGTGGTGGTGACAGTCACGTCCAAGACTACAAATTCGGCAATGCGGAATGTGACCCTTAATCACTTCACAAACTCTCTTGGGGAAATCCCCAGGCGGCTCCATCTGTTTGGAGTCATTAGATACTCCTGGCTGACCCAGAAGTCCTCCAGACAGGTGAAGTGATGAGGCGTTGTTTGGTGAGGAGTGTTGCTAGGACCTCAGAGGTTTGTGACGTCACAGAAGCTGACTTCACTGAGCAGCAAGCCCATTCTCATGCTATGTTAGTCCTGTAGTCTATAGGACTATGGTCAAAAGACCTTGGAAGGAACAAGAAAGAGCCTTGTTAACCTGATCATGAACTCAGGTGGTCTTTTCTGTTTCTTTCCCACTTCCAATTTCTATACAAAGAGAATAGAAAATGATGCCCTGTATACCATTCGTTAGACCAACAAATCTCCAGAGAGAGCAACGTGTTCCTATTTCCACTGCAATTTGTAGAGATCTCAATCAACAGCGAGGCCTCTTGGCTCCCATTAGGTCTCTGGGAGGTTGGATATCCTTGGGTGAGAGGGTCCATTCTTAGCTTCGGTTCACTATGGTTTCTCGGGTGTAAGGTCTGCCTTTGATGCTTGTTCAGCTTGGAAGGCGAGCGAAGGAAGAAGGGAAGGAGAATCACAATTACAGGAAAATTGTCAGGGCAGGGATGCATTGTGTTGTCCGTGTCCTTAACTGCTTGTGTAATGAAACAGCAGTCCTAAGGGATGAAGGCTCGGTCTACCTGACTACCATAAACACCATTGCAAAGGCTTCATGGAGAGTGAAACAATGTATGATCGCTACCCCAAAAGAAAGAGCCCTGGTCAGCACTCCTTGTCATCATTTGTTAAAGCAACATGTCATAGTCATGGGGAGAGACATGTTGAGCAACTCTCTTTATTCAGATGAAAATGAACGGCCAAAATTGATGGCTTGCCCACTCATGCATCACTGTGGAAGGAGCCGAGATACCCTTTGAAGGGCTAGTGGATAAAGATGATTATGAAGTTCATGGAAAATAAGATGATTTCCAAATGAAAATGAAAGCCGACCAAGGGAAATATCCTATGGCTTCACTCCTATGTGGACCATGAGGAATACCATGGACATGAGTATTAGGAAGGGAAAACGAAAGGAGAAGAATTCAGACAGGGAGACGCACCAGGAGAGACTCAGGCTCTGGGGACCAAGCTGAGGGTTCCAGGAGGATAGGACATGCCATAAAGAGGGAACTGGTTAATGGGTATGGAATTAGTATGGCATTGTATGAGGATGAGCACTTGGTTGTATATGCAATTAAAGAATCAGGGACCACTGTGTCAAAAAACGTAGGATGGATGAAAGCCTGGGTTGCCGAATATATATATATAAAAAAAATAGTGAATAGAAACCAAAACAAGTCGTTGCACATGGAGATGAAGAAAGAAAGAGAAATGAATTCTTGTCTATTATCGTAATGATTAAAATTGTGTGAATTTCGTTTCAGATAAGGTCCTTATGTGAATTGGATCTTTGGACATTGTAAATTATAGACTTCCCTCTTCTTACATTTTGAAAAAGTTGAGAATAGCCGACATTACCCTTAAATGTCTCAAATTATGGACCAGGGAATTGATTTGAACCTGGCTTTCTGTGAGTTGTGAGATGTTTGGGGACTTCTTCAAAAGACTCCAAAGCTGCTTCCAAAGTCATTATCTGAGAGGTCAGATATGTATGACTCATGATCTTGCCATGGTAGTGCGTATGTGTCTTGGAATTTATCCTTTTCTGTCCAGTACTGCATTGGCTGGCATCCTTGTGTGGAGGGTTTTTTTTAAGTAAGGTTGTTAATTAATTACTTAATTTATCAATTCTTGATAGGTAAGGAGTTAACTTATCCAGTTTGGACTATTTGTTACTTTGATTCTCTAAGCTTTTGTTTTTTATGGTATTTTCTCTGAATTTTGATTCCATGAGTGCTATTCCTCACTTGATCCCTAACTTCCGTGGGACTCTTTTAAGTGTGTGTGAGTGTGTGTGTGTTTGTGTGTGTGTGTGTGTCTGTGTGTGTGTCTGTGTGTGTGTGTTTCACAAAATGCAAAAAAAAAAAAAAAAGATATTTTAAGTGATTTGAAGCTGCTCGATTCCAGATCACAATTCACCTTCAAACACAGTGGAAACTCTCATTACATCCCGTTTGGCCACATTTCCTGCATTGTATGTCCCATTTGATCTACTTTTAGAAACGCAGAATCTGACTACCCTGCCTGGAACAAACCCCAAATTTTGTGTGCCTTGTTGGAGTCTAATTGCCTGTCACTTTTCTTGCTTTTTCACAAGTTTTTTCTCCCATGAGTGAGTGAAATCGTATGGTAGTTGTCTTTCCGTGACTGACAGTTATGTCATAGCCCAATGCTCTCTCCCATTCTGCCTCATGTCACAAGGAGAAATAATGCCTTCTTGCCTACGGCTCCATAAGAGTCCACAGTTCATTTGGAGGACAGGGAGATGGGAGAAGTTTCAGGGAGCTCCAGGCCTGTCTTCAGCCATCAGCACAACCAGAAGGTGACGACATCAATGGAAACATGGCATAAATGGACCTGAAGCCTAGAAATCACACTCAACAGAGAAAGAGTGAAGCCACAGAGGCCATGGTAGAAGGGTGTAGACAGGGCTGCTGGGAGAATTGGACGTTTGGTGCTTCAGAGGTCAGGGAGCCATGGCCACAGACAAAGGCCCAGGGGAGAGAAGCACACTTAGAACCCACAATTTGAATGTTGACCCATAGATGTTGGCTAGAAATGGAGAGTGTCGGAAGGACATGAGTGATTGAAACCCGAGGGTTTTGAGGCCCGCGGATTCCAGGTCAGCATGCTTTGCAATCATATAGGCCAGAGAACACTGTATATCTCCTGTAGAGGACACCTGCCAGCAACCAGTGAAGATAGCCTGGAAACCATGATCAGACACTATACCTGTTGACACCGTGGTAAAATTATTATTTCTGTGGGTGTATTCATGATGCACAATGTTGGTGGAGATGCCTCGATGGGCGCCATAGACACTCGGGCTCTTCGACTGCCAGCATCAAGACTGAGAAGTAGCCACATTCAGGAACGTGAGGACATTAGCTGCCCAACTTGCAATCACGATTTCCCAAACCTGGAACACTGTTGGGACTGCCTTCTTCAGGCCACGTTGCTTAGTCACAGGAGAACAGAAAATCCTGCAGGGCACTAGAAGAAATCCCTGCTCACATCCTCTCCCCTGGCCACAGAATTCAGCAGGCCCTATGTTTTGTGGAGTGGATTGAAAGTTACATTTCACAGGCAAACCATATTTGGCCCAGACACCAAACACTCTGAATGGAATGCAAGGATATCCTCTGCAGAGGACGAGCCCAAGGAGAGTGGACCGCCACAACACAACACCAGAGGGCATGTCACACACACCTGAGACTCTCTCAAGTGCCAGCCCTTGGGCACTCCACGAGCTCTTCTTCCTAAAGAAATGATCTTCAGGGTAGATAACAGAATGCGTGTTTCGAATACAGAAAAGACAGAGAGACCTTTTGTAGATTCACGTTTTATTCCTAAAACTGGCCCAAAAGCCTTTTCCAATGGCTTCTCATCGGGACTGGTTCTCTAACAACATGCTCCGTTATTGCTCCTGTGAGCTCCAAACAGATGAGTCCATCCTGGGACTAAGCTTCTAGGGTGTAGGGTCGGCCTTTAATGTTTGTTCGGCTGGGAATATTGGGAGGCATTTATGGCACGATGTCTGGAGATGCAAGAAGAATTCTTGTCCTCACTGCTGAAGACTCCAGACATGTCTTTCGTATGTTTGCGGGTGTTAACTCTGAGCTTTCCTCGGAGGGCGGGGGGGCGCTTTTCCTGGTCAGAAGCATCCTGAGAGGGTGTGAGGGCCATGATCATGTATATGGCGTGGAGTTCCCCGTGTGAGGCTGCTTGTACTCCTGACTCTTTCTTGAACTTACCTAGGTAAGATGGAATTGTGGATTCTTGCCTTTCTCAGTAATCCAGAGGGGTGGTGGTGACAGTCACGTCCAAGACTACAAATTCGGCAATGCGGAAGGTGACCCTTAATCACTTCACAAACTCTCTTGGGGAAATCCCCAGGCGGCTCCATCTGTTTGGAGTCATTAGATACTCCTGGCTGACCCAGAAGTCCTCCAGACAGGTGAAGTGATGAGGCGTTGTTTGGTGAGGAGTGTTGCTAGGACCTCAGAGGTTTGTGACGTCACAGAAGCTGACTTCACTGAGCAGCAAGCCCATTCTCATGCTATGTTAGTCCTATAGTCTATAGGACTATGGTCAAAAGACCTTGGAAGGAACAAGAAAGAGCCTTGTTAACCTGATCATGAACTCAGGTGGTCTTTTCTGTTTCTTTCCCACTTCCAATTTCTATACAAAGAGAATAGAAAATGATGCCCTGTATACCATTCGTTAGACCAACAAATCTCCAGAGAGAGCAAGGTGTTCCTATTTCCACTGCAATTTCTAGAGATCTCAATCAACAGCGAGGCCTCTTGGCTCCCATTAGGTCTCTGGGAGGTTGGATATCCTTGGGTGAGAGGGTCCATTCTTAGCTTCGGTTCACTATGGTTTCTCGGGTGTAAGGTCTGCCTTTGATGCTTGTTCAGCTTGGAAGGCGAGCGAAGGAAGAAGGGAAGGAGAATCACAATTACAGGAAAATTGTCAGGGCAGGGATGCATTGTGTTGTCCGTGTCCTTAACTGCTAGTGTAATGAAACAGCAGTCCTAAGGGATGAAGGCTCGGTCTACCTGACTACCATAAACACCATTGCAAAGGCTTCATGGAGAGTGAAACAATGTATGATCGCTACCCCAAAAGAAAGAGCCCTGGTCAGCACTCCTTGTCATCATTTGTTAAAGCAACATGTCATAGTCATGGGGAGAGACATGTTGAGCAACTCTCTTTATTCAGATGAAAATGAACGGCCAAAATTGATGGCTTGCCCACTCATGTATCACTGTGGAAGGAGCCGAGATACCCTTTGAAGGGCTAGTGGATAAAGATGATTATGAAGTTCATGGAAAATAAGATGATTTCCAAATGAAAATGAAAGCCGACCAAGGGAAATATCCTATGGCTTCACTCCTATGTGGACCATGAGGAATACCATGGACATGAGTATTAGGAAGGGAAAACGAAAGGAGAAGAATTCAGACAGGGAGACGCACCAGGAGAGACTCAGGCTCTGGGGACCAAGCTGAGGGTTCCAGGAGGATAGGACATGCCATAAAGAGGGAACTGGTTAATGGGTATGGAATTAGTATGGCATTGTATGAGGATGAGCACTTGGTTGTATATGCAATTAAAGAATCAGGGACCACTGTGTCAAAAAACGTAGGATGGATGAAAGCCTGGGTTGCCGAATATATATATATAAAAAAAATAGTGAATAGAAACCAAAACAAGTCGTTGCACATGGAGATGAAGAAAGAAAGAGAAATGAATTCTTGTCTATTATCGTAATGATTAAAATTGTGTGAATTTCGTTTCAGATAAGGTCCTTATGTGAATTGGATCTTTGGACATTGTAAATTATAGACTTCCCTCTTCTTACATTTTGAAAAAGTTGAGAATAGCCGACATTACCCCTAAATGTCTCAAATTATGGACCAGGGAATTGATTTGAACCTGGCTTTCAGTGAGTTGTGAGATGTTTGGGGACTTCTTCAAAAGACTCCAAAGCTGCTTCCAAAGTCATTATCTGAGAGGTCAGATATGTATGACTCATGATCTTGCCATGGTAGTGCGTATGTGTCTTGGAATTTATCCTTTTCTGTCCAGTACTGCATTGGCTGGCATCCTTGTGTGGAGGGTTTTTTTTAAGTAAGGTTGTTAATTAATTACTTAATTTATCAATTCTTGATAGGTAAGGAGTTAACTTATCCAGTTTGGACTATTTGTTACTTTGATTCTCTAAGCTTTTGTTTTTTATGGTATTTTCTCTGAATTTTGATTCCATGAGTGCTATTCCTCACTTGATCCCTAACTTCCGTGGGACTCTTTTAAGTGTGTGTGAGTGTGTGTGTGTTTGTGTGTGTGTGTGTGTCTGTGTGTGTGTCTGTGTGTGTGTGTTTCACAAAATGCAAAAAAAAAAAAAAAGATATTTTAAGTGATTTGAAGCTGCTCGATTCCAGATCACAATTCACCTTCAAACACAGTGGAAACTCTCATTACATCCCGTTTGGCCACATTTCCTGCATTGTATGTCCCATTTGATCTACTTTTAGAAACGCAGAATCTGACTACCCTGCCTGGAACAAACCCCAAATTTTGTGTGCCTTGTTGGAGTCTAATTGCCTGTCACTTTTCTTGCTTTTTCACAAGTTTTTTCTCCCATGAGTGAGTGAAATCGTATGGTAGTTGTCTTTCCGTGACTGACAGTTATGTCATAGCCCAATGCTCTCTCCCATTCTGCCTCATGTCACAAGGAGAAATAATGCCTTCTTGCCTACGGCTCCATAAGAGTCCACAGTTCATTTGGAGGACAGGGAGATGGGAGAAGTGTCAGGGAGCTCCAGGCCTGTCTTCAGCCATCAGCACAACCAGAAGGTGACGACATCAATGGAAACATGGCATAAATGGACCTGAAGCCTAGAAATCACACTCAACAGAGAAAGAGTGAAGCCACAGAGGCCATGGTAGAAGGGTGTAGACAGGGCTGCTGGGAGAATTGGACGTTTGGTGCTTCAGAGGTCAGGGAGCCATGGCCACAGACAAAGGCCCAGGGGAGAGAAGCACACTTAGAACCCACAATTTGAATGTTGACCCATAGATGTTGGCTAGAAATGGAGAGTGTCTGAAGGACATGAGTGATTGAAACCCGAGGGTTTTGAGGCCCGCGGATTCCAGGTCAGCATGCTTTGCAATCATATAGGCCAGAGAACACTGTATATCTCCTGTAGAGGACACCTGCCAGCAACCAGTGAAGATAGCCTGGAAACCATGATCAGACACTATACCTGTTGACACCGTGGTAAAATTATTATTTCTGTGGGTGTATTCATGATGCACAATGTTGGTGGAGATGCCTCGATGGGCGCCATAGACACTCGGGCTCTTCGACTGCCAGCATCAAGACTGAGAAGTAGCCACATTCAGGAACGTGAGGACATTAGCTGCCCAACTTGCAATCACGATTTCCCAAACCTGGAACACTGTTGGGACTGCCTTCTTCAGGCCACGTTGCTTAGTCACAGGAGAACAGAAAATCCTGCAGGGCACTAGAAGAAATCCCTGCTCACATCCTCTCCCCTGGCCACAGAATTCAGCAGGCCCTATGTTTTGTGGAGTGGATTGAAAGTTAACATTTCACAGGCAAACCATATTTGGCCCAGACACCAAACACTCTGAATGGAATGCAAGGATATCCTCTGCAGAGGACGAGCCCAAGGAGAGTGGACCGCCACAACACAACACCAGATGGCATGTCACACACACCTGAGACTCTCTCAAGTGCCAGCCCTTGGGCACTCCACGAGCTCTTCTTCCTAAAGAAATGATCTTCAGGGTAGATAACAGAATGCGTGCTTCGAATACAGAAAAGACAGAGAGACCTTTTGTAGATTCACGTTTTATTCCTAAAACTGGCCCAAAAGCCTTTTCCAATGGCTTCTCATCGGGACTGGTTCTCTAACAACATGCTCCGTTATTGCTCCTGTGAGCTCCAAACAGATGAGTCCATCCTGGGACTAAGCTTCTAGGGTGTAGGGTCGGCCTTTAATGTTTGTTCGGCTGGGAATATTGGGAGGCATTTATGGCACGATGTCTGGAGATGCAAGAAGAATTCTTGTCCTCACTGCTGAAGACTCCAGACATGTCTTTCGTATGTTTGCGGGTGTTAACTCTGAGCTTTCCTCGGAGGGCGGGGGGGGGGGGGCGCTTTTCCTGGTCAGAAGCATCCTGAGAGGGTGTGAGGGCCATGATCATGTATATGGCGTGGAGTTCCCCGTGTGAGGCTGCTTGTACTCCTGACTCTTTCTTGAACTTACCTAGGTAAGATGGAATTGTGGATTCTTGCCTTTCTCAGTAATCCAGAGGGGTGGTGGTGACAGTCACGTCCAAGACTACAAATTCGGCAATGCGGAATGTGACCCTTAATCACTTCACAAACTCTCTTGGGGAAATCCCCAGGCGGCTCCATCTGTTTGGAGTCATTAGATACTCCTGGCTGACCCAGAAGTCCTCCAGACAGGTGAAGTGATGAGGCGTTGTTTGGTGAGGAGTGTTGCTAGGACCTCAGAGGTTTGTGACGTCACAGAAGCTGACTTCACTGAGCAGCAAGCCCATTCTCATGCTATGTTAGTCCTGTAGTCTATAGGACTATGGTCAAAAGACCTTGGAAGGAACAAGAAAGAGCCTTGTTAACCTGATCATGAACTCAGGTGGTCTTTTCTGTTTCTTTCCCACTTCCAATTTCTATACAAAGAGAATAGAAAATGATGCCCTGTATACCATTCGTTAGACCAACAAATCTCCAGAGAGAGCAACGTGTTCCTATTTCCACTGCAATTTCTAGAGATCTCAATCAACAGCGAGGCCTCTTGGCTCCCATTAGGTCTCTGGGAGGTTGGATATCCTTGGGTGAGAGGGTCCATTCTTAGCTTCGGTTCACTATGGTTTCTCAGGTGTAAGGTCTGCCTTTGATGCTTGTTCAGCTTGGAAGGCGAGCGAAGGAAGAAGGGAAGGAGAATCACAATTACAGGAAAATTGTCAGGGCAGGGATGCATTGTGTTGTCCGTGTCCTTAACTGCTAGTGTAATGAAACAGCAGTCCTAAGGGATGAAGGCTCGGTCTACCTGACACTACCTTAAACACCATTGCAAAGGCTTCATGGAGAGTGAAATAATATATGATCGGTACCCCAAAGGAAAGAGCCCTGGTCAGCACTCCTTGTCATCATTTGTTAAAGCAACATGTCATAGTCATGGGGAGAGACATGTTGAGCAACTCTCTTTATTCAGATGAAAATGAACGGCCAAAATTGATGGCTTGCCCACTCATGTATCACTGTGGAAGGAGCCGAGATACCCTTTGAAGGGCTAGTGGATAAATATGATTATGAAGTTCATGGAAAATAAGATGATTTCCAAATGAAAATGAAAGCCGACCTAGGGAAATATCCTATGGCTTCACTCCTATGTGGACCATGAGGAACACCATGGACATGAGTATTAGGAAGGGAAAATGAAAGGAGAAGAATTCAGGCAAGGAGACGCACCAGGAGAGACTCAGGCTCTGGGGACCAAGCTGAGGGTTCCAGGAGGATAGGACATGCCATAAAGAGGGAACTGGTTAATGGGTATGGAATTAGTATGGCATTGTATGAGGATGAGCACTTGGTTGTATATGCAATTAAAGAATCAGGGAACACTGTGTCAAAAAAACGTAGGATGGATGAAAGATTGGGTTGCCGAATATATATATATAAAAAAAATAATAGTGAATAGAAACCCAAACAGGTCGTTGCACACGGAGATGAAGAAAGAAAGAGAAGAGAAATGAATTCTAGTCTACTATCGTAATGATTAAAATTGTATGGATTTCGTTTCCTATAAGGTCCTTATGTGAATTGGATCTTTGGACATTGTAAATTATAGTCTTCCCTCTTCTTACATTTTGGGAAAAGATGAGAATAGCCGACATTACCCTTAAATGTCTCAAATTATGGACCAGGGAATTGATTTGAACCTGGCTTTCTGTGAGTTGTGAGATGTTTGGGGACTTCTTCAAAAGACTCCAAAGCTGCTTCCAAAGTCATTATCTGAGAGGTCAGATATGTATGACTCATGATCTTGCCATGGTAGTGCGTATGTGTCTTGGAATTTATCCTTTTCTGTCCAGTACTGCATTTGCTGGCATCCTTGTGTGGAGGGTTTTTTTTAAGTAAGGTTGTTAATTAATTATTTGATTTATCAATTCTTGATAGGTAAGGAGTTAACTTATCCAGTTTGGACTATTTGTTAGTTTGATTCTCTAAGCTTTTGTTTTTTATGGTATTTTCTCTGAATTTTGTTTCCATGAGTGCTATTCCTCACTTGATCCCTAACTTCCGTGGGACTCTTTTAAGTGTGTGTGTGTGTGTGTGTGTGTGTCTGTGTGTGTGTGTGTCTGTGTGTGTGTCTGTGTGTGTGTTTCACAAAATGCAAAAAAAAAAAAAAAAAAAAGATATTTTAAGTGATTTGAAGCTGCTCGATTCCAGATCACAATTCACCTTCAAACACAGTGGAAACTCTCATTATATCCCGTTTGGCCACATTTCCTGCATTGAATGTCCCATTTGATCTACTTTTAGAAACGCAGAATCTGACTACCCTGCCTGGAACAAACACCAAATTTTGTGTGCCTTGTTGGAGTCTAATTGCCTGTCACTTTTCTTGCTTTTTCACAAGTTTTTTCTCCCATGAGTGAGTGAAATCGTATGGTAGTTGTCTTTCCGTGACTGACAGTTATGTCACAGCCCAATGCTCTCTCCCTTTCTGCCTCATGTCACAAGGAGAAATAATGCCTTCTTGCCTACAGCTCCATAAGAGTCCACAGGTCATTTGGAGGACAGGGAGATGGGAGAAGTGTCAGGGAGCTCCAGGCCTGTCTTCAGCCATCAGCACAACCAGAAGGTGACGACATCAATGGAAACATGGCATAAATGGACCTGAAGCCTAGAAATCACACTCAACAGAGAAAGAGAGAAGTCACAGAGGCCATGGTAGAAGGGTGTAGACAGGGCTGCTGGGAGAATTGGACGTTTGGTGCTTCAGAGGTCAGGGAGCCATGGCCACAGACAAAGGCCCAGGGGAGAGAAGCACACTTAGAACCCACAATTTGAATGTTGACCCATAGATGTTGGCTAGAAATGGAGAGTGTCGGAAGGACATGAGTGATTGAAACCCGAGGGTTTTGAGGCCCGCGGATTCCAGGTCAGCATGCTTTGCAATCATATAGGCCAGAGAACACTGTATATCTCCTGTAGAGGACACCTGCCAGCAACCAGTGAAGATAGCCTGGAAACCATGATCAGACACTATACCTGTTGACACCGTGGTAAAATTATTATTTCTGTGGGTGTATTCATGATGCACAATGTTGGTGGAGATGCCTCGATGGGCGCCATAGACACTCGGGCTCTTCGACTGCCAGCATCAAGACTGAGAAGTAGCCACATTCAGGAACGTGAGGACATTAGCTGCCCAACTTGCAATCACGATTTCCCAAACCTGGAACACTGTTGGGACTGCCTTCTTCAGGCCACGTTGCTTAGTCACAGGAGAACAGAAAATCCTGCAGGGCACTAGAAGAAATCCCTGCTCACATCCTCTCCCCTGGCCACAGAATTCAGCAGGCCCTATGTTTTGTGGAGTGGATTGAAAGTTAACATTTCACAGGCAAACCATATTTGGCCCAGACACCAAACACTCTGAATGGAATGCAAGGATATCCTCTGCAGAGGACGAGCCCAAGGAGAGTGGACCGCCACAACACAACACCAGAGGGCATGTCACACACACCTGAGACTCTCTCAAGTGCCAGCCCTTGGGCACTCCACGAGCTCTTCTTCCTAAAGAAATGATCTTCAGGGTAGATAACAGAATGCGTGCTTCGAATACAGAAAAGACAGAGAGACCTTTTGTAGATTCACGTTTTATTCCTAAAACTGGCCCAAAAGCCTTTTCCAATGGCTTCTCATCGGGACTGGTTCTCTAACAACATGCTCCGTTATTGCTCCTGTGAGCTCCAAACAGATGAGTCCATCCTGGGACTAAGCTTCTAGGGTGTAGGGTCGGCCTTTAATGTTTGTTCGGCTGGGAATATTGGGAGGCATTTATGGCACGATGTCTGGAGATGCAAGAAGAATTCGTGTCCTCACTGCTGAAGACTCCAGACATGTCTTTCGTATGTTTGCGGGTGTTAATTCTGAGCTTTCCTCGGAGGGCGGGGGGGCGCTTTTCCTGGTCAGAAGCATCCTGAGAGGGTGTGAGGGCCATGATCATGTATATGGCGTGGAGTTCCCCGTGTGAGGCTGCTTGTACTCCTGACTCTTTCTTGAACTTACCTAGGTAAGATGGAATTGTGGATTCTTGCCTTTCTCAGTAATCCAGAGGGGTGGTGGTGACAGTCACGTCCAAGACTACAAATTCGGCAATGCGGAAGGTGACCCTTAATCACTTCACAAACTCTCTTGGGGAAATTCCCAGGCGGCTCCATCTGTTTGGAGTCATTAGATACTCCTGGCTGACCCAGAAGTCCTCCAGACAGGTGAAGTGATGAGGCGTTGTTTGGTGAGGAGTGTTGCTAGGACCTCAGAGGTTTGTGACGTCACAGAAGCTGACTTCACTGAGCAGCAAGCCCATTCTCATGCTATGTTAGTCCTGTAGTCTATAGGACTATGGTCAAAAGACCTTGGAAGGAACAAGAAAGAGCCTTGTTAACCTGATCATGAACTCAGGTGGTCTTTTCTGTTTCTTTCCCACTTCCAATTTCTATACAAAGAGAATAGAAAATGATGCCCTGTATACCATTCGTTAGACCAACAAATCTCCAGAGAGAGCAACGTGTTCCTATTTCCACTGCAATTTCTAGAGATCTCAATCAACAGCGAGGCCTCTTGGCTCCCATTAGGTCTCTGGGAGGTTGGATATCCTTGGGTGAGAGGGTCCATTCTTAGCTTCGGTTCACTATGGTTTCTCGGGTGTAAGGTCTGCCTTTGATGCTTGTTCAGCTTGGAAGGCGAGCGAAGGAAGAAGGGAAGGAGAATCACAATTACAGGAAAATTGTCAGGGCAGGGATGCATTGTGTTGTCCGTGTCCTTAACTGCTAGTGTAATGAAACAGCAGTCCTAAGGGATGAAGGCTCGGTCTACCTGACACTACCTTAAACACCATTGCAAAGGCTTCATGGAGAGTGAAATAATATATGATCGGTACCCCAAAGGAAAGAGCCTTGGTCAGCACTCCTTGTCATCATTTGTTAAAGCAACATGTCATAGTCATGGGGAGAGACATGTTGAGCAACTCTCTTTATTCAGATGAAAATGAACGGCCAAAATTGATGGCTTGCCCACTCATGTATCACTGTGGAAGGAGCCGAGATACCCTTTGAAGGGCTAGTGGATAAAGATGATTATGAAGTTCATGGAAAATAAGATGATTTCCAAATGAAAATGAAAGCCGACCTAGGGAAATATCCTATGGCTTCACTCCTATGTGGACCATGAGGAACACCATGGACATGAGTATTAGGAAGGGAAAACGAAAGGAGAAGAATTCAGACAAGGAGACGCACCAGGAGAGACTCAGGCTCTGGGGACCAAGCTGAGGGTTCCAGGAGGATAGGACATGCCATAAAGAGGGAACTGGTTAATGGGTATGGAATTAGTATGGCATTGTATGAGGATGAGCACTTGGTTGTATATGCAATTAAAGAATCAGGGAACACTGTGTCAAAAAAACGTAGGATGGATGAAAGCCTGGGTTGCCGAATATATATATATAAAAAAAATAATAGTGAATAGAAACCCAAACAGGTCGTTGCACACGGAGATGAAGAAAGAAAGAGAAGAGAAATGAATTCTAGTCTACTATCGTAATGATTAAAATTGTATGGATTTCGTTTCCTATAAGGTCCTTATGTGAATTGGATCTTTGGACATTGTAAATTATAGTCTTCCCTCTTCTTACATTTTGGGAAAAGATGAGAATAGCCGACATTACCCTTAAATGTCTCCAATTATGGACCAGGGAATTGATTTGAACCTGGCTTTCTGTGAGTTGTGAGATGTTTGGGGACTTCTTCAAAAGACTCCAAAGCTGCTTCCGAAGTCATTATCTGAGAGGTCAGATATGTATGACTCATGATCTTGCCATGGTAGTGCGTATGTGTCTTGGAATTTATCCTTTTCTGTCCAGTACTGCATTGGCTGGCATCCTTGTGTGGAGGGTTTTTTTTAAGTAAGGTTGCTAATTAATTACTTAATTTATCAATTCTTGATAGGTAAGGAGTTAACTTATCCAGTTTGGACTATTTGTTAGTTTGATTCTCTAAGCTTTTGTTTTTTATGGTATTTTCTCTGAATTTTGATTCCATGAGTGCTATTCCTCACTTGATCGCTAACTTCCGTGGGACTCTTTTAAGTGTGTGTGTGTGTGTGTGTGTGTGTCTGTGTGTGTCTGTGTCTCTGTGTGTGTGTGTTTCACAAAACGCAAAAAAAAAAAAAAAAGATATTTTAAGTGATTTGAAGCTGCTCGATTCCAGATCACAATTCACCTTCAAACACAGTGGAAACTCTCATTACATCCCGTTTGGCCACATTTCCTGCATTGAATGTCCCATTTGATCTACTTTTAGAAACGCAGAATCTGACTACCCTGCCTGGAACAAACACCAAATTTTGTGTGCCTTGTTGGAGTCTAATTGCCTGTCACTTTTCTTGCTTTTTCACAAGATTTTTCTCCCATGAGTGAGTGAAATCGTATGGTAGTTGTCTTTCCGTGACTGACAGTTATGTCACAGCCCAATGCTCTCTCCCTTTCTGCCTCATGTCACAAGGAGAAATAATGCCTTCTTGCCTACGGCTCCATAAGAGTCCACAGTTCATTTGGAGGACAGGGAGATGGGAGAAGTGTCAGGGAGCTCCAGGCCTGTCTTCAGCCATCAGCACAACCAGAAGGTGACGACATCAATGGAAACATGGCATAAGTGGACCTGAAGCCTAGAAATCACACTCAACAGAGAAAGAGAGAAGTCACAGAGGCCATGGTAGAAGGGTGTAGACAGGGCTGCTGGGAGAATTGGACGTTTGGTGCTTCAGAGGTCAGGGAGCCATGGCCACAGACAAAGGCCCAGGGGAGAGAAGCACACTTAGAACCCATAATTTGAATGTTGACCCATAGATGTTGGCTAGAAATGGAGAGTGTCTGAAGGACATGAGTGATTGAAACCCGAGGGTTTTGAGGCCCGCGGATTCCAGGTCAGCATGCTTTGCAATCATATAGGCCAGAGAACACTGTATATCTCCTGTAGAGGACACCTGCCAGCAACCAGTGAAGATAGCCTGGAAACCATGATCAGACACTATACCTGTTGACACCGTGGTAAAATTATTATTTCTGTGGGTGTATTCATGATGCACAATGTTGGTGGAGATGCCTCGATGGGCGCCATAGACACTCGGGCTCTTCGACTGCCAGCATCAAGACTGAGAAGTAGCCACATTCAGGAACGTGAGGACATTAGCTGCCCAACTTGCAATCACGATTTCCCAAACCTGGAACACTGTTGGGACTGCCTTCTTCAGGCCACGTTGCTTAGTCACAGGAGAACAGAAAATCCTGCAGGGCACTAGAAGAAATCCCTGCTCACATCCTCTCCCCTGGCCACAGAATTCAGCAGGCCCTATGTTTTGTGGAGTGGATTGAAAGTTACATTTCACAGGCAAACCATATTTGGCCCAGACACCAAACACTCTGAATGGAATGCAAGGATATCCTCTGCAGAGGACGAGCCCAAGGAGAGTGGACCGCCACAACACAACACCAGAGGGCATGTCACACACACCTGAGACTCTCTCAAGTGCCAGCCCTTGGGCACTCCACGAGCTCTTCTTCCTAAAGAAATGATCTTCAGGGTAGATAACAGAATGCGTGTTTCGAGTACAGAAAAGACAGGGAGACCTTTTGTAGATTCACGTTTTATTCCTAAAACTGGCCCAAAAGCCTTTTCCAATGGCTTCTCATCGGGACTGGTTCTCTAACAACATGCTCCGTTATTGCTCCTGTGAGCTCCAAACAGATGAGTCCATCCTGGGACTAAGCTTCTAGGGTGTAGGGTCGGCCTTTAATGTTTGTTCGGCTGGGAATATTGGGAGGCATTTATGGCACGATGTCTGGAGATGCAAGAAGAATTCGTGTCCTCACTGCTGAAGACTCCAGATATGTCTTTCGTATGTTTGCGGGTGTTAACTCTGAGCTTTCCTCGGAGGGCGGGGGGGCGCTTTTCCTGGTCAGAAGCATCCTGAGAGGGTGTGAGGGCCATGATCATGTATATGGCGTGGAGTTCCCCGTGTGAGGCTGCTTGTACTCCTGACTCTTTCTTGAACTTACCTAGGTAAGATGGAATTGTGGATTCTTGCCTTTCTCAGTAATCCAGAGGGGTGGTGGTGACAGTCACGTCCAAGACTACAAATTCGGCAATGCGGAAGGTGACCCTTAATCACTTCACAAACTCTCTTGGGGAAATCCCCAGGCGGCTCCATCTGTTTGGAGTCATTAGATACTCCTGGCTGACCCAGAAGTCCTCCAGACAGGTGAAGTGATGAGGCGTTGTTTGGTGAGGAGTGTTGCTAGGACCTCAGAGGTTTGTGACGTCACAGAAGCTGACTTCACTGAGCAGCAAGCCCATTTTCATGCTATGTTAGTCCAATAGTCTATAGGACTATGGTCAAAAGTCCTTGGAAGGAACAAGAAAGAGCCTTGTTAACCTGATCATGAACTCAGGTGGTCTTTTCTGTTTCTTTCCCACTTCCAATTTCTATACAAAGAGAATAGAAAATGATGCCCTGTATACCATTCGTTAGACCAACAAATCTCCAGAGAGAGCAACGTGTTCCTATTTCCACTGCAATTTCTAGAGATCTCAATCAACAGCGAGGCCTCTTGGCTCCCATTAGGTCTCTGGGAGGTTGGATATTCTTGGGTGAGAGGGTCCATTCTTAGCTTCGGTTCACTATGGTTTCTCGGGTGTAAGGTCTGCCTTTGATGCTTGTTCAGCTTGGAAGGCGAGCGAAGGAAGAAGGGAAGGAGAATCACAATTACAGGAAAATTGTCAGGGCAGGGATGCATTGTGTTGTCCGTGTCCTTAACTGCTAGTGTAATGAAACAGCAGTCCTAAGGGATGAAGGCTCGGTCTACCTGACACTACCTTAAACACCATTGCAAAGGCTTCATGGAGAGTGAAACAATGTATGATCGCTACCCCAACGGAAAGAGCCCTGGTCAGCACTCCTTGTCATCATTTGTTAAAGCAACATGTCATAGTCATGGGGAGAGACATGTTGAGCAACTCTCTTTATTCAGATGAAAATGAACGGCCAAAATTGATGGCTTGCCCACTCATGTATCACTGTGGAAGGAGCCGAGATACCCTTTGAAGGGCTAGTGGATAAAGATGATTATGAAGTTCATGGAAAATAAGATGATTTCCAAATGAAAATGAAAGCCGACCTAGGGAAATATCCTATGGCTTCACTCCTATGTGGACCATGAGGAATACCATGGACATGAGTATTAGGAAGGGAAAACGAAAGGAGAAGAATTCAGACAGGGAGACGCACCAGGAGAGACTCAGGCTCAGGGGACCAAGCTGAGGGTTCCAGGAGGATAGGACATGCCATAAAGAGGGAACTGGTTAATGGGTATGGAATTAGTATGGCATTGTATGAGGATGAGCACTTGGTTGTATACGCAATTAAAGAATCAGGGAACACTGTGTCAAAAAAACGTAGGATGGATGAAAGCCTGGGTTGCCGAATATATATAAAAAAAAGAAAAAACTAGTGAATAGAAACCCAAACAAGTCGTTGCACATGGAGATGAAGAAAGAAAGAGAAGAGAAATGGATTCTAGTCTATTATCGTAATGATTAAAATTGTATGAATTTCGTTTCCTATAATGTCCTTATGTGAATTGGATCTTTGGACATTGTAAATTATAGTCTTCCCTCTTCTTACATTTTGGGAAAAGATGAGAATAGCCGACATTACCCTTAAATGTCTCAAATTATGGACCAGGGAATTGATTTGAACCTGGCTTTCTGTGAGTTGTGAGATGTTTGGGGACTTCTTCAAAAGACTCCAAAGCTGCTTCCAAAGTCATTATCTGAGAGGTCAGATATGTATGACTCATGATCTTGCCATGGTAGTGCGTATGTGTCTTGGAATTTATCCTTTTCTGTCCAGTACTGCATTGGCTGGCATCCTTGTGTGGAGGGTTTTTTTTAAGTAAGGTTGTTAATTAATTACTTAATTTATCAATTCTTGATAGGTAAGGAGTTAACTTATCCAGTTTGGACTATTTGTTAGTTTGATTCTCTAAGCTTTTGTTTTTTATGGTATTTTCTCTGAATTTTGATTCCATGAGTGCTATTCCTCACTTGATCCCTAACTTCCGTGGGACTCTTTTAAGTGTGTGTGTGTGTGTGTGTGTGTGTGTGTCTGTGTGTGTCTGTGTCTCTGTGTGTGTGTGTTTCACAAAACGCAAAAAAAAAAAAAAAAGATATTTTAAGTGATTTGAAGCTGCTCGATTCCAGATCACAATTCACCTTCAAACACAGTGGAAACTCTCATTACATCCCGTTTGGCCACATTTCCTGCATTGAATGTCCCATTTGATCTACTTTTAGAAACGCAGAATCTGACTACCCTGCCTGGAACAAACACCAAATTTTGTGTGCCTTGTTGGAGTCTAATTGCCTGTCACTTTTCTTGCTTTTTCACAAGATTTTTCTCCCATGAGTGAGTGAAATCGTATGGTAGTTGTCTTTCCGTGACTGACAGTTATGTCACAGCCCAATGCTCTCTCCCTTTCTGCCTCATGTCACAAGGAGAAATAATGCCTTCTTGCCTACGGCTCCATAAGAGTCCACAGTTCATTTGGAGGACAGGGAGATGGGAGAAGTGTCAGGGAGCTCCAGGCCTGTCTTCAGCCATCAGCACAACCAGAAGGTGACGACATCAATGGAAACATGGCATAAATGGACCTGAAGCCTAGAAATCACACTCAACAGAGAAAGAGAGAAGCCACAGAGGCCATGGTAGAAGGGTGTAGACAGGGCTGCTGGGAGAATTGGACGTTTGGTGCTTCAGAGGTCAGGGAGCCATGGCCACAGACAAAGGCCCAGGGGAGAGAAGCACACTTAGAACCCACAATTTGAATGTTGACCCATAGATGTTGGCTAGAAATGGAGAGTGTCTGAAGGACATGAGTGATTGAAACCCGAGGGTTTTGAGGCCCGCGGATTCCAGGTCAGCATGCTTTGCAATCATATGGGCCAGAGAACACTGTATATCTCCTGTAGAGGACACCTGCCAGCAACCAGTGAAGATAGCCTGGAAACCATAATCAGACACTATACCTGTTGACACTGTGGTAAAATTATTATTTCTGTGGGTGTATTCATGATGCACAATGTTGGTGGAGATGCCTCGATGGGCGCCATAGACACTCGGGCTCTTCGACTGCCAGCATCAAGACTGAGAAGTAGCCACATTCAGGAACGTGAGGACATTAGCTGCCCAACTTGCAATCACGATTTCCCAAACCTGGAACACTGTTGGGACTGCCTTCTTCAGGCCACGTTGCTTAGTCACAGGAGAACAGAAAATCCTGCAGGGCACTAGAAGAAATCCCTGCTCACATCCTCTCCCCTGGCCACAGAATTCAGCAGGCCCTATGTTTTGTGGAGTGGATTGAAAGTTACATTTCACAGGCAAACCATATTTGGCCCAGACACCAAACACTCTGAATGGAATGCAAGGATATCCTCTGCAGAGGACGAGCCCAAGGAGAGTGGACCGCCACAACACAACACCAGATGGCATGTCACACACACCTGAGACTCTCTCAAGCGCCAGCCCTTGGGCACTCCACGAGCTCTTCTTCCTAAAGAAATGATCTTCAGGGTAGATAACAGAATGCGTGTTTCGAATACAGAAAAGACAGAGACCTTTTGTAGATTCACGTTTTATTCCTAAAACTGGCCCAAAAGCCTTTTCCAATGGCTTCTCATCGGGACTGGTTCTCTAACAACATGCTCCGTTATTGCTCCTGTGAGCTCCAAACAGATGAGTCCATCCTGGGACTAAGCTTCTAGGGTGTAGGGTCGGCCTTTAATGTTTGTTCGGCTGGGAATATTGGGAGGCATTTATGGCACGATGTCTGGAGATGCAAGAAGAATTCGTGTCCTCACTGTTGAAGACTCCAGACATGTCTTTCGTATGTTTGCGGGTGTTAACTCTGAGCTTTCCTCGGAGGGCGGGGGGCGCTTTTCCTGGTCAGAAGCATCCTGAGAGGGTGTGAGGGCCATGATCATGTATATGGCATGGAGTTCCCCGTGTGAGGCTGCTTGTACTCCTGACTCTTTCTTGAACTTACCTAGTTAAGATGGAATTGTGGATTCTTGCCTTTCTCAGTAATCCAGAGGGGTGGTGGTGACAGTCACGTCCAAGACTACAAATTCGGCAATGCAGAAGGTGACCCTTAATCACTTCACAAACTCTCTTGGGGAAATCCCCAGGCGGCTCCATCTGTTTGGAGTCATTAGATACTCCTGGCTGACCCAGAAGTCCTCCAGACAGGTGAAGTGATGAGGCGTTGTTTGGTGAGGAGTGTTGCTAGGACCTCAGAGGTTTGTGACGTCACAGAAGCTGACTTCACTGAGCAGCAAGCCCATTCTCATGCTATGTTAGTCCAATAGTCTATAGGACTATGGTCAAAAGACCTTGGAAGGAACAAGAAAGAGCCTTGTTAACCTGATCATGAACTCAGGTGGTCTTTTCTGTTTCTTTCCCACTTCCAATTTCTATACAAAGAGAATAGAAAATGATGCCCTGTATACCATTCGTTAGACCAACAAATCTCCAGAGAGAGCAACGTGTTCCTATTTCCACTGCAATTTCTAGAGATCTCAATCAACAGCGAGGCCTCTTGGCTCCCATTAGGTCTCTGGGAGGTTGGATATCCTTGGGTGAGAGGGTCCATTCTTAGCTTCGGTTCACTATGGTTTCTCGGATGTAAGGTCTGCCTTTGATGCTTGTTCAGCTTGGAAGGCGAGCGAAGGAAGAAGGGAAGGAGAATCACAATTACAGGAAAATTGTCAGGGCAGGGATGCATTGTGTTGTCCGTGTCCTTAACTGCTAGTGTAATGAAACAGCAGTCCTAAGGGATGAAGGCTCGGTCTACCTGACACTACCTTAAACACCATTGCAAAGGCTTCATGGAGAGTGAAACAATGTATGATCGCTACCCCAACGGAAAGAGCCCTGGTCAGCACTCCTTGTCATCATTTGTTAAAGCAACATGTCATAGTCATGGGGAGAGACATGTTGAGCAACTCTCTTTATTCAGATGAAAATGAACGGCCAAAATTGATGGCTTGCCCACTCATGTATCACTGTGGAAGGAGCCGAGATACCCTTTGAAGGGCTAGTGGATAAAGATGATTATGAAGTTCATGGAAAATAAGATGATTTCCAAATGAAAATGAAAGCCGACCTAGGGAAATATCCTATGGCTTCACTCCTATGTGGACCATGAGGAATACCATGGACATGAGTATTAGGAAGGGAAAACGAAAGGAGAAGAATTCAGACAGGGAGACGCACCAGGAGAGACTCAGGCTCAGGGGACCAAGCTGAGGGTTCCAGGAGGATAGGACATGCCATAAAGAGGGAACTGGTTAATGGGTATGGAATTAGTATGGCATTGTATGAGGATGAGCACTTGGTTGTATACGCAATTAAAGAATCAGGGAACACTGTGTCAAAAAAACGTAGGATGGATGAAAGCCTGGGTTGCCGAATATATATAAAAAAAAGAAAAAACTAGTGAATAGAAACCCAAACAAGTCGTTGCACATGGAGATGAAGAAAGAAAGAGAAGAGAAATGGATTCTAGTCTATTATCGTAATGATTAAAATTGTATGAATTTCGTTTCCTATAATGTCCTTATGTGAATTGGATCTTTGGACATTGTAAATTATAGTCTTCCCTCTTCTTACATTTTGGGAAAAGATGAGAATAGCCGACATTACCCTTAAATGTCTCAAATTATGGACCAGGGAATTGATTTGAACCTGGCTTTCTGTGAGTTGTGAGATGTTTGGGGACTTCTTCAAAAGACTCCAAAGCTGCTTCCAAAGTCATTATCTGAGAGGTCAGATATGTATGACTCATGATCTTGCCATGGTAGTGCGTATGTGTCTTGGAATTTATCCTTTTCTGTCCAGTACTGCATTGGCTGGCATCCTTGTGTGGAGGGTTTTTTTTAAGTAAGGTTGCTAATTAATTACTTAATTTATCAATTCTTGATAGGTAAGGAGTTAACTTATCCAGTTTGGACTATTTGTTAGTTTGATTCTCTAAGCTTTTGTTTTTTATGGTATTTTCTCTGAATTTTGATTCCATGAGTGCTATTCCTCACTTGATCCCTAACTTCCGTGGGACTCTTTTAAGTGTGTGTGTGTGTGTGTGTGTGTGTGTCTGTGTGTGTGTGTGTCTGTGTGTGTGTCTGTGTGTGTGTTTCACAAAATGCAAAAAAAAAAAAAAAAAAAGATATTTTAAGTGATTTGAAGCTGCTCGATTCCAGATCACAATTCACCTTCAAACACAGTGGAAACTCTCATTACATCCCATTTGGCCACATTTCCTGCATTGAATGTCCCATTTGATCTACTTTTAGAAACGCAGAATCTGACTACCCTGCCTGGAACAAACACCAAATTTTGTGTGCCTTGTTGGAGTCTAATTGCCTGTCACTTTTCTTGCTTTTTCACAAGTTTTTTCTCCCATGAGTGAGTGAAATCGTATGGTAGTTGTCTTTCCGTGACTGACAGTTATGTCACAGCCCAATGCTCTCTCCCTTTCTGCCTCATGTCACAAGGAGAAATAATGCCTTCTTGCCTACGGCTCCATAAGAGTCCACAGTTCATTTGGAGGACAGGGAGATGGGAGAAGTGTCAGGGAGCTCCAGGCCTGTCTTCAGCCATCAGCACAACCAGAAGGTGACGACATCAATGGAAACATGGCATAAATGGACCTGAAGCCTAGAAATCACACTCAACAGAGAAAGAGAGAAGCCACAGAGGCCATGGTAGAAGGGTGTAGACAGGGCTGCTGGGAGAATTGGACGTTTGGTGCTTCAGAGGTCAGGGAGCCATGGCCGCAGACAAAGGCCCAGGGGAGAGAAGCACACTTAGAACCCACAATTTGAATGTTGACCCATAGATGTTGGCTAGAAATGGAGAGTGTCTGAAGGACATGAGTGATTGAAACCCGAGGGTTTTGAGGCCCGCGGATTCCAGGTCAGCATGCTTTGCAATCATATGGGCCAGAGAACACTGTATATCTCCTGTAGAGGACACCTGCCAGCAACCAGTGAAGATAGCCTGGAAACCATGATCAGACACTATACCTGTTGACACTGTGGTAAAATTATTATTTCTGTGGGTGTATTCATGATGCACAATGTTGGTGGAGATGCCTCGATGGGCGCCATAGACACTCGGGCTCTTCGACTGCCAGCATCAAGACTGAGAAGTAGCCACATTCAGGAATGTGAGGACATTTGCTGCCCAACTTGCAATCACGATTTCCCAAACCTGGAACACTGTTGGGACTGCCTTCTTCAGGCCACGTTGCTTAGTCACAGGAGAACAGAAAATCCTGCAGGGCACTAGAAGAAATCCCTGCTCACATCCTCTCCCCTGGCCACAGAATTCAGCAGGCCCTATGTTTTGTGGAGTGGATTGAAAGTTACATTTCACAGGCAAACCATATTTGGCCCAGACACCAAACACTCTGAATGGAATGCAAGGATATCCTCTGCAGAGGACGAGCCCAAGGAGAGTGGACCGCCACAACACAACACCAGAGGGCATGTCACACACACCTGAGACTCTCTCAAGCGCCAGCCCTTGGGCACTCCACGAGCTCTTCTTCCTAAAGAAATGATCTTCAGGGTAGATAACAGAATGCGTGTTTCGAATACAGAAAAGACAGAGACCTTTTGTAGATTCACGTTTTATTCCTAAAACTGGCCCAAAAGCCTTTTCCAATGGCTTCTCATCGGGACTGGTTCTCTAACAACATGCTCCGTTATTGCTCCTGTGAGCTCCAAACAGATGAGTCCATCCTGGGACTAAGCTTCTAGGGTGTAGGGTCGGCCTTTAATGTTTGTTCGGCTGGGAATATTGGGAGGCATTTATGGCACGATGTCTGGAGATGCAAGAAGAATTCGTGTCCTCACTGTTGAAGACTCCAGACATGTCTTTCGTATGTTTGCGGGTGTTAACTCTGAGCTTTCCTCGGAGGGCGGGGGGCGCTTTTCCTGGTCAGAAGCATCCTGAGAGGGTGTGAGGGCCATGATCATGTATATGGCGTGGAGTTCCCCGTGTGAGGCTGCTTGTACTCCTGACTCTTTCTTGAACTTACCTAGGTAAGATGGAATTGTGGATTCTTGCCTTTCTCAGTAATCCAGAGGGGTGGTGGTGACAGTCACGTCCAAGACTACAAATTCGGCAATGCGGAAGGTGACCCTTAATCACTTCACAAACTCTCTTGGGGAAATCCCCAGGCGGCTCCATCTGTTTGGAGTCATTAGATACTCCTGGCTGACCCAGAAGTCCTCCAGACAGGTGAAGTGATGAGGCGTTGTTTGGTGAGGAGTGTTGCTAGGACCTCAGAGGTTTGTGACGTCACAGAAGCTGACTTCACTGAGCAGCAAGCCCATTCTCATGCTATGTTAGTCCAATAGTCTATAGGACTATGGTCAAAAGACCTTGGAAGGAACAAGAAAGAGCCTTGTTAACCTGATCATGAACTCAGCTGGTCTTTTCTGTTTCTTTCCCACTTCCAATTTCTATACAAAGAGAATAGAAAATGATGCCCTGTATACCATTCGTTAGACCAACAAATCTCCAGAGAGAGCAACGTGTTCCTATTTCCACTGCAATTTCTAGAGATCTCAATCAACAGCGAGGCCTCTTGGCTCCCATTAGGTCTCTGGGAGGTTGGATATCCTTGGGTGAGAGGGTCCATTCTTAGCTTCGGTTCACTATGGTTTCTCGGGTGTAAGGTCTGCCTTTGATGCTTGTTCAGCTTGGAAGGCGAGCGAAGGAAGAAGGGAAGGATGTTAGGGTCCATGATCAAAGGAACGAGACTGACACAAAGCGAAAATCAAGCAAAGTTTTATTTCACGCCATGCATCAGAAACCAAACTACATTAGAAACCAAACTGCATTAGAAACCAAACTACATTAGAAACCAAACTGCATTAGAAACCAAACTACATTAGAAAGCAAACTGCATTAGAAACCAAACCGACTGGTAGGTGCCCGAGTCTTGCTGGGGACCACCACCTCCCAGTCGCTGGGGTCCCCCCTGGAGGCTCCCTGCCTCACCCTCACTGTACCACAGACCCACTCCCGGCATGGCTGCACCGTTGGCTCTTGAGAGGCTGCTCCTGATGGCAGCGCTGCCTGAGGCGGCGTGGCTGCTTGCGGTGGTGCTGCTGCTGATACTCTGGCTCAGGGTGGCGTCGCTCGTGGCATCGCAGTGGCGCGGCTGCCGCTGCTGCTCTGGTGCAGTGCTGCTTGCGGTGGTGCTGCTGCCGCTGCTGCTCTGGGCGGTGCACGGGGCGATGCCGCTCGCTGTGGCGCCGCTGCCGCTGCTGCTCTGGGCAGTGCACGGGGCGATGCCGCTCGCTGTGGCGCCGCTGCCGCTCGCAGTGGTGCACGGGGCGATGCCGCTCGCTGTGGCGCCGCTGCCGCTGCTGCTCTGGGCGGTGCACGGGGCGATGCAGCTCGCTGTGCGCCGCTGCCGCTGCTGCTCTTGGCGGTGCATGGGGCGATGCCGCTGGAGTTGGCGCCGCTGCTGCTGCTGCTCTGGGCGGTGCAGTGCATGGGGCGATGCCGCTGGAGTTGGCGCCGCTGCTGCTGCTGCTCTGGGCGGTGCGGTGCAGGGGGCGACGCCGCTTGAGGTGGCGCCGCCACCGCTGCTGCTCTGGGCGGTGCACGGGGCGATGCCGCTCGCTGTGGCGCCGCTGCCGCTGCTGCTCTTGGCGGTGCATGGGGCGATGCCGCTGGAGTTGGCGCCGCTGCTGCTGCTGCTCTGGGCGGTGCGGTGCAGGGGGCGACGCCGCTTGAAGTGGCGCCGCCACCGCTGCTGCTCTGGGCGGTGCACGGGGCGATGCTGCTGCCGCTGCTGCTCGCAGTGGTGCATGGGGCGGCGCCGCTCGTGTTACAGTTCAAGGCGGCGCCGCTGGAACTGCTGCTCTGGTGCACGAGGCGGTGCCGCGTGCTGTGGCGCCGCTGCCGCAGCTGCTCTGGGCGGTGCGGTGCAGGGGGCGACGCCGCTTGAAGTGGCGCCACCACCGCTGCTGCTCTGGGCGGTGCACGGGGCGATGCCGCTGCCGCTGCTGCTCGCAGTGGTGCACGGGGCGGCGCCGCTCGTGTTACAGTTCAAGGCGGCGCCGCTGGAACTGCTGCTCTGGTGCACGAGGCGGTGCCGCGTGCTGTGGCGCCGCTGCCGCGGCTGCTCTGGGCGGTGCATGGGACGATGCCGCTGGCTGTGGCGCCGCTGCCGCTCGCGGTGGTGCACCGGGTGGTGCCGCTTCCGCTTCTGCTCTGGTGCACGGGCGATGCCGCTCGCTATGGCGCCGCTACTGCTGTCGCTCGCGGTGGTGCACCGGGTGGTGCCGCTACCGCTTCTGCTCTGGGCGGTGCACGGGCGATGCCGCTCGCTATGGCGCCGCTACCGCTGCCGCTCGCGGTGGTGCCGCTACCGCTTCTGCTCTGGTGCACGGGCGATGCCGCTCGCTATGGCGCCGCTACTGCTGTCGCTCGCGGTGGTGCACCGGGTGGTGCCGCTACCGCTTCTGCTCTGGGCGGTGCACGAGCGATGCCGCTCGCTATGGCGCCGCTACTGCTGCCGCTCGCGGTGGTGCACCGGGTGGTGCCGCTACCGCTTCTGCTCTGGGCGGTGCACGGGCGATGCCGCTCGCTATGGCGCCGCTACTGCTGCCGCTCGCGGTGGTGCACCGGGTGGTGCCGCTACCGCTTCTGCTCTGGTGCACGGGCGATGCCGCTCGCTACGGCGCCGCTACCGCTGCCGCTCGCGGTGGTGCACCGGGTGGTGCCGCTACCGCTTCTGCTCTGGGCGGTGCACGGGCGATGCCGATCGCTACGGCGCCGCTACTGCTGCCGCTCGCGGTGGTGCACCGGGTGGTGCCGCTACCGCTTCTGCTCTGGGCGGTGCACGAGTGATGCCGCTCGCTACGGCGCCGCTACTGCTGCCGCTCGCGGTGGTGCACCGGGTGGTGCCGCTACCGCTTCTGCTCTGGGCGGTGCACGGGCGATGCCGCTCGCTATGGCGCCGCTACTGCTGCCGCTCGCGGTGGTGCACCGGGTGGTGCCGCTACCGCTTCTGCTCTGGGCGGTGCACGGGCGATGCCGCTCGCTATGGCGCCGCTACCGCTGCCGCTCGCGGTGGTGCACCGGGTGGTGCCGCTACCGCTTCTGCTCTGGTGCAGGGGCGATGCCGCTCGCTATGGCGCCGCTACCGCTGCCGCTCGCGGTGGTGCACCGGGTGGTGCCGCTACCGCTTCTGCTCTGGGCGGTGCACGAGCGATGCCGCTCGCTATGGCGCCGCTACCGCTGCCGCTCGCGGTGGTGCACCGGGTGGTGCCGCTACCGCTTCTGCTCTGGGCGGTGCACGAGCGATGCCGCTCGCTATGGCGCCGCTACTGCTGCCGCTCGCGGTGGTGCACCGGGTGGTGCCGCTACCGCTTCTGCTCTGGGCGGTGCACGAGCGATGCCGCTCGCTATGGCGCCGCTACTGCTGCCGCTCGCGGTGGTGCACCGGGTGGTGCCGCTACCGCTTCTGCTCTGGGCGGTGCACGGGCGATGCCGCTCGCTATGGCGCCGCTACTGCTGCCGCTCGCGGTGGTGCACCGGGTGGTGCCGCTACCGCTTCTGCTCTGGTGCACGGGCGATGCTGCTCGCTATGGCGCCGCTACCGCTGCCGCTCGCGGTGCTGCACGGGGTGGTGCAGGGCTCTTGCTAAAAAGAAAAAAAAACCCCTATCCAGTCTTACAGACCATCTTTTATAGAGGTGGCTGAGCCCCGCCCACACACAGGTGGCCAATCGGATTTCAACCTACCACAGTTAATATATGCACACCCCTCTGACTGAATACGGCTATCTGGCCTGGCCCGCCCCTATATCCGGGGTTTACAGTTCCTCTGCCTAATCAGGCCCCTACATTCCCCCTTTTTCTTTGGAAATCAGTCAAATCCTTGACTTTTCAGCCAGTTCTATGTTCTCCTATTGTAAGGGGGTTATTTTGATCATGTAATATTGGGGCCAAAAAGTAACAGTAGTGCACAGTCGGCTGATGAGTTAGCCATTCAACGCTTTGTATAACCTTTTCCATTTTTTTTCCTATTTCTGTTCATCTATTTTCCCACCTATACATTTCATAAACAGGGAACAATAGGAGCAACAATAAATTTAGGTTTTTTTAGCCTTAGCTTTAGTCCATGGTCAGCGGGGTCTGTCGCCTGCAGCTTCCATCTCTGGGGAGTGTCCTCATTCTCGGCTCGTTTGACATGACCCGCATGAATCCAGGCCCTAATGCCTTCTACTTTTACTGCCGTGGGGGTGGTCAAGATAACAGTAAACGGTCCCTTCCAGCGAGGCTCCAAGTTTCCCACTTGATAACGACGTATCCAAACCAAGTCCCCGGGTTAGTAGGGATGTGGTTCCACCTCCATCTCCATCCCAGTGTGGGCAGTCTGGATCCCTGAGTGGGCTCTTTTTTTTTTTTTTTTTTAAGACAGACTGTAATGCCTGCAGTGACTGGAGTACAGATTGGTCAGTCATTTCCGCTAAGGCAACCTCTTGCAGTCGAGGACGGGAGGGGGGTCTCTCAAACATTATTTCAACTGGGGTCACCTTGCTTAAATAGGGTGTACATCGTGCCCTGAGGAGGGCAAAAGGGAGGAGATCCACCCATCCACCGCCAGTCTCCAGAATTAGTTTTGTCAAGGTCTCTTTAAGAGTCCGGTTCATTCTCTCTACTTGCCCAGAACTCTGAGGCTGGTAGGCACAATGTAGTTTCCAATTAGTGCCCATGGCCTTGGCCAATGCCTGTGAGACTGAACTAACAAATGCAGGGCTCTTGTCTGACCCCTGCGGCAAGTGCGGGTCTCAGCGTACCCCAGAGGCACACTCCGGGTGGCGAGCTCAGGCGCTCAGCCCCACTCTGGGCGCTGATGGCAGCGTCCGCTTTTTGTGCTGAAGTTCCATGTGGCAGGGCTGCTGTCCAGAGTCTCTGCCCAGGAGAAACTACTGCAGCCCCTGCATACCTCTTTCCATTGACCATGTAGCTACTCCCATCTGTGAACAGAATCATCTCGGCATCCGGGAGGGGAATGTCTCTGAGATCCGGCCTTATTCCTGCAACTTGAATTAGGACCTCCCCACAGTCATTTGGGTGGTCAGCCAGCTCCTCTGGCAGCAGCATGGCTGGATTTAGCACTGCAGGGGGCCGGAAGGTCACTCTTGGTTCATTGAGGAGGAGGGCCTGATACCCCGTCACTCGGGCATTTGTCATCCTTCGGCCTGGTGGAGTCCGGAGAAGGCCCTCGATGGCATGTGTGGTGGTCAAAATGAGATTTTGATCCAAAGTCAATTTACTTGCATCCTTGACCAGGACGGCTATGGCAGCAATTATGCGGAGGCAAGGGGGAAACCCAGCTGCTACTGGATCTAGTTTCTTGCTAAGACAGGCTACTGGCCTTTTCCAAGGCCCCAGGGTCTGAGTTAAAACTCCTTTGGCCACCCCTGCTTTTTCATCCACACACCAAGTGGAAGGGCTTGGTAACATCGGGGATGGCCAATGCTGGAGCACGTAGTAAAGCTGCTTGTAATTCCCGAAATGCTCCTTCGGCCTCAGCTGTCCACTCTATCATAGTGAGCCCTCCCTTTGCCAGTTTGTATGGAGGTTGGGCAATCTCCACAAACTGCAGTATCCACAGCCTACAGTAGCCCACCATCCAAGAAACTTCCTCAGATGTCAGGACGTGATGGGGCAGGGGTATCCAGTGATCACCTGTTTCCTGGACTCAGACAGTGAACGCACTCCCTCATGAAGATCAAAGCCTAGATATGTGGCATGGCTCTGACAGAGCTGTGCTTTCTTTGCTGACACCTGATACCCTTTTCCTTACAGTAAGCACACTGGTCTGGATCTAAGTCTTCCTGCCTGCCTTTTCTGTGCTTAGGCTTTTCCTTCCATTTACTACCCCAACCGGTTTCTTCCCTGCCTCATGTAATGCCAAAACCTTAACAAGTCTTTTTGTCTGTTTTTCATCCTCTTGTGCATCCCTGTTGTTAAACACCTGTCTCCTATTCCCAATAACTCAATCAGATTCTTCCCTTGAAATCCTTCAATTTCCTAAAGTTTCCTCCTTGTATCCAGGACTGACTGACTGGCAAAATCAAGATTCACTGCCCCCTGATTTTTGGGTTCCTCTGGAGTAGTTACAGCATTTACCCAAATGTAACCCAAGGTTTATCATTGATTTAGCCGTACTTCCTGAGTAACTTAGCACATCAGGGAAAAGGCTTATGAGTCAAAGAGATCTCAATTACAATTCTAGGTGAGCAAAGAGAAAACCATTCACATTTTAGCCACTTGTGAACTGTTACGAGAGCCGTTAAGCACAAAACTTGTTTACTAACAGATTTCAAAAGCACAAACCCAGTTTCAGCAACCAGCACCCTAGCACTTCATTCCATTTGTCATCCAAGCTAAACTTCAAAGCTTCAGGTTGCCAAAGACTCTGAAAGCTACTTTAACAATTACCCATTAAAACCCTGAGACAGATAATTAACCATCAGTTCAGTCATCTCTTTGCTAACAGATTTCATGTTCCATCTGGGCCCATTCCACTTCAGATGCCATGCTTTCCCGCCAGCAAGGGGGAGGGGTTAGGCAGTCCACGTCGGGCCAGAGAAGGCAAGGAATTCCCTGAAACAAAGGGAGTTTCGGCAGCTGCTTGGGAATATTCCTTAAAGTCTCTGTCCTGAGTTAGACTAACACCAGTTAGCTCTAGTGATAGCCCTTAACACACGAAATGAGTGAGGGAGAAGCCCCACATCTATTATGAGGAACAGAGGGATGAAAGTCAGAGTCCCCTTACTCTTTGCTTGCCCCATTCCTTCAAACATAACAAACAACACAGCAGACAACAAAAAGACAAGACGAAGAAAACCACAGGCCCAGCGGTCTTGCCACCAGTGGGGATTTCCTAGGGGGACTCAAAACCCTGACCGCCTAGGGGGACTTGACCCCTGATGACCGAATGGGGGACTCGAACACCCTGGTGACCATCCAGGGGGACTCGAACCCCCTGATCATCTAGGGGGACTCAAACCCCCGATGACTGCCTAGGGGGACTCGAACCCCCTGACCATCCAGGGGGACTCGAACACCCTGGTGACCATCCAGGGGGACTCGAACCCCCTGATCATCTAGGGGGACTCAAACCCCCGATGACTGCCTAGGGGTACTCGAACCCCCTGACCGCCCAGGGGGACTCAAACCCCCTGTCGATCTACCAGCAGAGGGATGGGGCGTCCCCGCATCCACTCCAGCCCTGGGGAGCATGGCTGCGTCCAGCTTCTCCCCGGTGGGCCATACCCTGGAGCTCCAACCAGACAGACAGATAAAATCCTAACACCTCCGGAGGCTTTTCCCATAAGTTCCGATGCTGGCTCAGTTCTCGTTGTTTGATCCCGGACGAGCCCCCAATGTTAGGGTCCGTGATCAAAGGAACGAGACTGACACAAAGCGAAAATCAAGCAAAGTTTTATTTCGCGCCATGCATCAGAAACCAAACTACATTAGAAACCAAACTGCATTAGAAACCAAACTACATTAGAAACCAAACTGCATTAGAAACCAAACTACATTAGAAACCAAACTGCATTAGAAACCAAACCGACTGGTAGGTGCCCGAGTCTTGCTGGGGACCACCACCTCCCAGTCGCTGGGGTCCCCCCTGGAGGCTCCCTGCCTCACCCTCACTGTACCACAGACCCACTCCCGGCATGGCTGCACCGTTGGCTCTTGAGAGGCTGCTCCTGATGGCAGCGCTGCCTGAGGCGGCGTGGCTGCTTGCGGTGGTGCTGCTGCTGATACTCTGGCTCAGGGTGGCGTCGCTCGTGGCATCGCAGTGGCGCGGCTGCCGCTGCTGCTCTGGTGCAGTGCTGCTTGCGGTGGTGCTGCTGCCGCTGCTGCTCTGGGCGGTGCACGGGGCGATGCCGCTCGCTGTGGCGCCGCTGCCGCTGCTGCTCTGGGCAGTGCACGGGGCGATGCCGCTCGCTGTGGCGCCGCTGCCGCTCGCAGTGGTGCACGGGGCGATGCCGCTCGCTGTGCGCCGCTGCCGCTGCTGCTATTGGCGGTGCATGGGGCGATGCTGCTGGAGTTGGCGCCGCTGCTGCTGCTGCTCTGGGCGGTGCAGTGCATGGGGCGATGCCGCTGGAGTTGGCGCCGCTGCTGCTGCTGCTCTGGGCGGTGCGGTGCAGGGGGCGACGCCGCTTGAAGTGGCGCCGCCACCGCTGCTGCTCTGGGCGGTGCACGGGGCGATGCCGCTGCCGCTGCTGCTCGCAGTGGTGCACGGGGCGGCGCCGCTCGTGTTACAGTTCAAGGCGGCGCCGCTGGAACTGCTGCTCTGGTGCACGAGGCGGTGCCGCGTGCTGTGGCGCCGCTGCCGCAGCTGCTCTGGGCGGTGCGGTGCAGGGGGCGACGCCGCTTGAAGTGGCGCCACCACCGCTGCTGCTCTGGGCGGTGCACGGGGCGATGCCGCTGCCGCTGCTGCTCGCAGTGGTGCACGGGGCGGCGCCGCTCGTGTTACAGTTCAAGGCGGCGCCGCTGGAACTGCTGCTCTGGTGCACGAGGCGGTGCCGCGTGCTGTGGCGCCGCTGCCGCAGCTGCTCTGGGCGGTGCGGTGCAGGGGGCGACGCCGCTTGAAGTGGCGCCACCACCGCTGCTGCTCTGGGCGGTGCACGGGGCGATGCCGCTGCCGCTGCTGCTCGCAGTGGTGCACGGGGCGGCGCCGCTCGTGTTACAGTTCAAGGCGGCGCCGCTGGAACTGCTGCTCTGGTGCACGAGGCGGTGCCGCGTGCTGTGGCGCCGCTGCCGCAGCTGCTCTGGGCGGTGCGGTGCAGGGGGCGACGCCGCTTGAAGTGGCGCCACCACCGCTGCTGCTCTGGGCGGTGCACGGGGCGATGCTGCTGCCGCTGCTGCTCGCAGTGGTGCACGGGGCGGCGCCGCTCGTGTTACAGTTCAAGGCGGCGCCGCTGGAACTGCTGCTCTGGTGCACGAGGCGGTGCCGCGTGCTGTGGCGCCGCTGCCGCAGCTGCTCTGGGCGGTGCGGTGCAGGGGGCGACGCCGCTTGAAGTGGCGCCGCCACCGCTGCTGCTCTGGGCGGTGCACGGGGCGATGCCGCTGCCGCTGCTGCTCGCAGTGGTGCACGGGGCGGCGCCGCTCGTGTTACAGTTCAAGGCGGCGCCGCTGGAACTGCTGCTCTGGTGCACGAGGCGGTGCCGCGTGCTGTGGCGCCGCTGCCGCAGCTGCTCTGGGCGGTGCGGTGCAGGGGGCGACGCCGCTTGAAGTGGCGCCGCCACCGCTGCTGCTCTGGGCGGTGCACGGGGCGATGCCGCTGCCGCTGCTGCTCGCAGTGGTGCACGGGGCGGCGCCGCTCGTGTTACAGTTCAAGGCGGCGCCGCTGGAACTGCTGCTCTGGTGCACGAGGCGGTGCCGCGTGCTGTGGCGCCGCTGCCGCAGCTGCTCTGGGCGGTGCGGTGCAGGGGGCGACGCCGCTTGAAGTGGCGCCACCACCGCTGCTGCTCTGGGCGGTGCACGGGGCGATGCCGCTGCCGCTGCTGCTCGCAGTGGTGCACGGGGCGGCGCCGCTCGTGTTACAGTTCAAGGCGGCGCCGCTGGAACTGCTGCTCTGGTGCACGAGGCGGTGCCGCGTGCTGTGGCGCCGCTGCCGCGGCTGCTCTGGGCGGTGCATGGGACGATGCCGCTGGCTGTGGCGCCGCTGCCGCTCGCGGTGGTGCACCGGGTGGTGCCGCTTCCGCTTCTGCTCTGGTGCACGGGCGATGCCGCTCGCTATGGCGCCGCTACTGCTGTCGCTCGCGGTGGTGCACCGGGTGGTGCCGCTACCGCTTCTGCTCTGGGCGGTGCACGGGCGATGCCGCTCGCTATGGCGCCGCTACCGCTGCCGCTCGCGGTGGTGCCGCTACCGCTTCTGCTCTGGTGCACGGGCGATGCCGCTCGCTATGGCGCCGCTACTGCTGTCGCTCGCGGTGGTGCACCGGGTGGTGCCGCTACCGCTTCTGCTCTGGGCGGTGCACGAGCGATGCCGCTCGCTATGGCGCCGCTACTGCTGCCGCTCGCGGTGGTGCACCGGGTGGTGCCGCTACCGCTTCTGCTCTGGGCGGTGCACGGGCGATGCCGCTCGCTATGGCGCCGCTACTGCTGCCGCTCGCGGTGGTGCACCGGGTGGTGCCGCTACCGCTTCTGCTCTGGTGCACGGGCGATGCCGCTCGCTACGGCGCCGCTACCGCTGCCGCTCGCGGTGGTGCACCGGGTGGTGCCGCTACCGCTTCTGCTCTGGGCGGTGCACGGGCGATGCCGATCGCTACGGCGCCGCTACTGCTGCCGCTCGCAGTGGTGCACCGGGTGGTGCCGCTACCGCTTCTGCTCTGGGCGGTGCACGAGTGATGCCGCTCGCTACGGCGCCGCTACTGCTGCCGCTCGCGGTGGTGCACCGGGTGGTGCCGCTACCGCTTCTGCTCTGGGCGGTGCACGGGCGATGCCGCTCGCTATGGCGCCGCTACTGCTGCCGCTCGCGGTGGTGCACCGGGTGGTGCCGCTACCGCTTCTGCTCTGGGCGGTGCACGGGCGATGCCGCTCGCTATGGCGCCGCTACCGCTGCCGCTCGCGGTGGTGCACCGGGTGGTGCCGCTACCGCTTCTGCTCTGGTGCAGGGGCGATGCCGCTCGCTATGGCGCCGCTACCGCTGCCGCTCGCGGTGGTGCACCGGGTGGTGCCGCTACCGCTTCTGCTCTGGGCGGTGCACGAGCGATGCCGCTCGCTATGGCGCCGCTACCGCTGCCGCTCGCGGTGGTGCACCGGGTGGTGCCGCTACCGCTTCTGCTCTGGGCGGTGCACGAGCGATGCCGCTCGCTATGGCGCCGCTACTGCTGCCGCTCGCGGTGGTGCACCGGGTGGTGCCGCTACCGCTTCTGCTCTGGGCGGTGCACGAGCGATGCCGCTCGCTATGGCGCCGCTACTGCTGCCGCTCGCGGTGGTGCACCGGGTGGTGCCGCTACCGCTTCTGCTCTGGGCGGTGCACGGGCGATGCCGCTCGCTATGGCGCCGCTACTGCTGCCGCTCGCGGTGGTGCACCGGGTGGTGCCGCTACCGCTTCTGCTCTGGTGCACGGGCGATGCTTCTCGCTATGGCGCCGCTACCGCTGCCGCTCGCGGTGCTGCACGGGGTGGTGCAGGGCTCTTGCTAAAAAGAAAAAAAAACCCCTATCCAGTCTTACAGACCATCTTTTATAGAGGTGGCTGAGCCCCGCCCACACACAGGTGGCCAATCGGATTTCAACCTACCACAGTTAATATATGCACACCCCTCTGACTGAATACGGCTATCTGGCCTGGCCCGCCCCTATATCCGGGGTTTACAGTTCCTCTGCCTAATCAGGCCCCTACATTCCCCCTTTTTCTTTGGAAATCAGTCAAATCCTTGACTTTTCAGCCAGTTCTATGTTCTCCTATTGTAAGGGGGTTATTTTGATCATGTAATATTGGGGCCAAAAAGTAACAGTAGTGCACAGTCGGCTGATGAGTTAGCCATTCAACGCTTTGTATAACCTTTTCCATTTTTTTTCCTATTTCTGTTCATCTATTTTCCCACCTATACATTTCATAAACAGGGAACAATAGGAGCAACAATAAATTTAGGTTTTTTTAGCCTTAGCTTTAGTCCATGGTCAGCGGGGTCTGTCGCCTGCAGCTTCCATCTCTGGGGAGTGTCCTCATTCTCGGCTCGTTTGACATGACCCGCATGAATCCAGGCCCTAATGCCTTCTACTTTTACTGCCGTGGGGGTGGTCAAGATAACAGTAAACGGTCCCTTCCAGCGAGGCTCCAAGTTTCCCACTTGATAACGACGTATCCAAACCAAGTCCCCGGGTTAGTAGGGATGTGGTTCCACCTCCATCTCCATCCCAGTGTGGGCAGTCTGGATCCCTGAGTGGGCTCTTTTTTTTTTTTTTTTTTAAGACAGACTGTAATGCCTGCAGTGACTGGAGTACAGATTGGTCAGTCATTTCCGCTAAGGCAACCTCTTGCAGTCGAGGACGGGAGGGGGGTCTCTCAAACATTATTTCAACTGGGGTCACCTTGCTTAAATAGGGTGTACATCGTGCCCTGAGGAGGGCAAAAGGGAGGAGATCCACCCATCCACCGCCAGTCTCCAGAATTAGTTTTGTCAAGGTCTCTTTAAGAGTCCGGTTCATTCTCTCTACTTGCCCAGAACTCTGAGGCTGGTAGGCACAATGTAGTTTCCAATTAGTGCCCATGGCCTTGGCCAATGCCTGTGAGACTGAACTAACAAATGCAGGGCTCTTGTCTGACCCCTGCGGCAAGTGCGGGTCTCAGCGTACCCCAGAGGCACACTCCGGGTGGCGAGCTCAGGCGCTCAGCCCCACTCTGGGCGCTGATGGCAGCGTCCGCTTTTTGTGCTGAAGTTCCATGTGGCAGGGCTGCTGTCCAGAGTCTCTGCCCAGGAGAAACTACTGCAGCCCCTGCATACCTCTTTCCATTGACCATGTAGCTACTCCCATCTGTGAACAGAATCATCTCGGCATCCGGGAGGGGAATGTCTCTGAGATCCGGCCTTATTCCTGCAACTTGAATTAGGACCTCCCCACAGTCATTTGGGTGGTCAGCCAGCTCCTCTGGCAGCAGCATGGCTGGATTTAGCACTGCAGGGGGCCGGAAGGTCACTCTTGGTTCATTGAGGAGGAGGGCCTGATACCCCGTCACTCGGGCATTTGTCATCCTTCGGCCTGGTGGAGTCCGGAGAAGGCCCTCGATGGCATGTGTGGTGGTCAAAATGAGATTTTGATCCAAAGTCAATTTACTTGCATCCTTGACCAGGACGGCTATGGCAGCAATTATGCGGAGGCAAGGGGGAAACCCAGCTGCTACTGGATCTAGTTTCTTGCTAAGACAGGCTACTGGCCTTTTCCAAGGCCCCAGGGTCTGAGTTAAAACTCCTTTGGCCACCCCTGCTTTTTCATCCACACACCAAGTGGAAGGGCTTGGTAACATCGGGGATGGCCAATGCTGGAGCACGTAGTAAAGCTGCTTGTAATTCCCGAAATGCTCCTTCGGCCTCAGCTGTCCACTCTATCATAGTGAGCCCTCCCTTTGCCAGTTTGTATGGAGGTTGGGCAATCTCCACAAACTGCAGTATCCACAGCCTACAGTAGCCCACCATCCAAGAAACTTCCTCAGATGTCAGGACGTGATGGGGCAGGGGTATCCAGTGATCACCTGTTTCCTGGACTCAGACAGTGAACGCACTCCCTCATGAAGATCAAAGCCTAGATATGTGGCATGGCTCTGACAGAGCTGTGCTTTCTTTGCTGACACCTGATACCCTTTTCCTTACAGTAAGCACACTGGTCTGGATCTAAGTCTTCCTGCCTGCCTTTTCTGTGCTTAGGCTTTTCCTTCCATTTACTACCCCAACCGGTTTCTTCCCTGCCTCATGTAATGCCAAAACCTTAACAAGTCTTTTTGTCTGTTTTTCATCCTCTTGTGCATCCCTGTTGTTAAACACCTGTCTCCTATTCCCAATAACTCAATCAGATTCTTCCCTTGAAATCCTTCAATTTCCTAAAGTTTCCTCCTTGTATCCAGGACTGACTGACTGGCAAAATCAAGATTCACTGCCCCCTGATTTTTGGGTTCCTCTGGAGTAGTTACAGCATTTACCCAAATGTAACCCAAGGTTTATCATTGATTTAGCCGTACTTCCTGAGTAACTTAGCACATCAGGGAAAAGGCTTATGAGTCAAAGAGATCTCAATTACAATTCTAGGTGAGCAAAGAGAAAACCATTCACATTTTAGCCACTTGTGAACTGTTACGAGAGCCGTTAAGCACAAAACTTGTTTACTAACAGATTTCAAAAGCACAAACCCAGTTTCAGCAACCAGCACCCTAGCACTTCATTCCATTTGTCATCCAAGCTAAACTTCAAAGCTTCAGGTTGCCAAAGACTCTGAAAGCTACTTTAACAATTACCCATTAAAACCCTGAGACAGATAATTAACCATCAGTTCAGTCATCTCTTTGCTAACAGATTTCATGTTCCATCTGGGCCCATTCCACTTCAGATGCCATGCTTTCCCGCCAGCAAGGGGGAGGGGTTAGGCAGTCCACGTCGGGCCAGAGAAGGCAAGGAATTCCCTGAAACAAAGGGAGTTTCGGCAGCTGCTTGGGAATATTCCTTAAAGTCTCTGTCCTGAGTTAGACTAACACCAGTTAGCTCTAGTGATAGCCCTTAACACACGAAATGAGTGAGGGAGAAGCCCCACATCTATTATGAGGAACAGAGGGATGAAAGTCAGAGTCCCCTTACTCTTTGCTTGCCCCATTCCTTCAAACATAACAAACAACACAGCAGACAACAAAAAGACAAGACGAAGAAAACCACAGGCCCAGCGGTCTTGCCACCAGTGGGGATTTCCTAGGGGGACTCAAAACCCTGACCGCCTAGGGGGACTTGACCCCTGATGACCGAATGGGGGACTCGAACACCCTGGTGACCATCCAGGGGGACTCGAACCCCCTGATCATCTAGGGGGACTCAAACCCCCGATGACTGCCTAGGGGGACTCGAACCCCCTGACCATCCAGGGGGACTCGAACACCCTGGTGACCATCCAGGGGGACTCGAACCCCCTGATCATCTAGGGGGACTCAAACCCCCGATGACTGCCTAGGGGTACTCGAACCCCCTGACCGCCCAGGGGGACTCAAACCCCCTGTCGATCTACCAGCAGAGGGATGGGGCGTCCCCGCATCCACTCCAGCCCTGGGGAGCATGGCTGCGTCCAGCTTCTCCCCGGTGGGCCATACCCTGGAGCTCCAACCAGACAGACAGATAAAATCCTAACACCTCCGGAGGCTTTTCCCATAAGTTCCGATGCTGGCTCAGTTCTCGTTGTTTGATCCCGGACGAGCCCCCAATGTTAGGGTCCGTGATCAAAGGAACGAGACTGACACAAAGCGAAAATCAAGCAAAGTTTTATTTCGCGCCATGCATCAGAAACCAAACTACATTAGAAACCAAACTGCATTAGAAACCAAACTACATTAGAAACCAAACTGCATTAGAAACCAAACTACATTAGAAACCAAACTGCATTAGAAACCAAACCGACTGGTAGGTGCCCGAGTCTTGCTGGGGACCACCACCTCCCAGTCGCTGGGGTCCCCCCTGGAGGCTCCCTGCCTCACCCTCACTGTACCACAGACCCACTCCCGGCATGGCTGCACCGTTGGCTCTTGAGAGGCTGCTCCTGATGGCAGCGCTGCCTGAGGCGGCGTGGCTGCTTGCGGTGGTGCTGCTGCTGATACTCTGGCTCAGGGTGGCGTCGCTCGTGGCATCGCAGTGGCGCGGCTGCCGCTGCTGCTCTGGTGCAGTGCTGCTTGCGGTGGTGCTGCTGCCGCTGCTGCTCTGGGCGGTGCACGGGGCGATGCCGCTCGCTGTGGCGCCGCTGCCGCTGCTGCTCTGGGCAGTGCACGGGGCGATGCCGCTCGCTGTGGCGCCGCTGCCGCTCGCAGTGGTGCACGGGGCGATGCCGCTCGCTGTGCGCCGCTGCCGCTGCTGCTATTGGCGGTGCATGGGGCGATGCTGCTGGAGTTGGCGCCGCTGCTGCTGCTGCTCTGGGCGGTGCAGTGCATGGGGCGATGCCGCTGGAGTTGGCGCCGCTGCTGCTGCTGCTCTGGGCGGTGCGGTGCAGGGGGCGACGCCGCTTGAAGTGGCGCCGCCACCGCTGCTGCTCTGGGCGGTGCACGGGGCGATGCCGCTGCCGCTGCTGCTCGCAGTGGTGCACGGGGCGGCGCCGCTCGTGTTACAGTTCAAGGCGGCGCCGCTGGAACTGCTGCTCTGGTGCACGAGGCGGTGCCGCGTGCTGTGGCGCCGCTGCCGCAGCTGCTCTGGGCGGTGCGGTGCAGGGGGCGACGCCGCTTGAAGTGGCGCCGCCACCGCTGCTGCTCTGGGCGGTGCACGGGGCGATGCCGCTGCCGCTGCTGCTCGCAGTGGTGCACGGGGCGGCGCCGCTCGTGTTACAGTTCAAGGCGGCGCCGCTGGAACTGCTGCTCTGGTGCACGAGGCGGTGCCGCGTGCTGTGGCGCCGCTGCCGCAGCTGCTCTGGGCGGTGCGGTGCAGGGGGCGACGCCGCTTGAAGTGGCGCCACCACCGCTGCTGCTCTGGGCGGTGCACGGGGCGATGCCGCTGCCGCTGCTGCTCGCAGTGGTGCACGGGGCGGCGCCGCTCGTGTTACAGTTCAAGGCGGCGCCGCTGGAACTGCTGCTCTGGTGCACGAGGCGGTGCCGCGTGCTGTGGCGCCGCTGCCGCAGCTGCTCTGGGCGGTGCGGTGCAGGGGGCGACGCCGCTTGAAGTGGCGCCACCACCGCTGCTGCTCTGGGCGGTGCACGGGGCGATGCTGCTGCCGCTGCTGCTCGCAGTGGTGCACGGGGCGGCGCCGCTCGTGTTACAGTTCAAGGCGGCGCCGCTGGAACTGCTGCTCTGGTGCACGAGGCGGTGCCGCGTGCTGTGGCGCCGCTGCCGCAGCTGCTCTGGGCGGTGCGGTGCAGGGGGCGACGCCGCTTGAAGTGGCGCCGCCACCGCTGCTGCTCTGGGCGGTGCACGGGGCGATGCCGCTGCCGCTGCTGCTCGCAGTGGTGCACGGGGCGGCGCCGCTCGTGTTACAGTTCAAGGCGGCGCCGCTGGAACTGCTGCTCTGGTGCACGAGGCGGTGCCGCGTGCTGTGGCGCCGCTGCCGCAGCTGCTCTGGGCGGTGCGGTGCAGGGGGCGACGCCGCTTGAAGTGGCGCCACCACCGCTGCTGCTCTGGGCGGTGCACGGGGCGATGCCGCTGCCGCTGCTGCTCGCAGTGGTGCACGGGGCGGCGCCGCTCGTGTTACAGTTCAAGGCGGCGCCGCTGGAACTGCTGCTCTGGTGCACGAGGCGGTGCCGCGTGCTGTGGCGCCGCTGCCGCAGCTGCTCTGGGCGGTGCGGTGCAGGGGGCGACGCCGCTTGAAGTGGCGCCACCACCGCTGCTGCTCTGGGCGGTGCACGGGGCGATGCCGCTGCCGCTGCTGCTCGCAGTGGTGCACGGGGCGGCGCCGCTCGTGTTACAGTTCAAGGCGGCGCCGCTGGAACTGCTGCTCTGGTGCACGAGGCGGTGCCGCGTGCTGTGGCGCCGCTGCCGCAGCTGCTCTGGGCGGTGCGGTGCAGGGGACGACGCCGCTTGAAGTGGCGCCACCACCGCTGCTGCTCTGGGCGGTGCACGGGGCGATGCCGCTGCCGCTGCTGCTCGCAGTGGTGCACGGGGCGGCGCCGCTCGTGTTACAGTTCAAGGCGGCGCCGCTGGAACTGCTGCTCTGGTGCACGAGGCGGTGCCGCGTGCTGTGGCGCCGCTGCCGCGGCTGCTCTGGGCGGTGCATGGGACGATGCCGCTGGCTGTGGCGCCGCTGCCGCTCGCGGTGGTGCACCGGGTGGTGCCGCTTCCGCTTCTGCTCTGGTGCACGGGCGATGCCGCTCGCTATGGCGCCGCTACCGCTGCCGCTCGCGGTGGTGCACCGGGTGGTGCCGCTACCGCTTCTGCTCTGGGCGGTGCACGAGCGATGCCGCTCGCTATGGCGCCGCTACTGCTGCCGCTCGCGGTGGTGCACCGGGTGGTGCCGCTACCGCTTCTGCTCTGGGCGGTGCACGGGCGATGCCGCTCGCTATGGCGCCGCTACCGCTGCCGCTCGCGGTGGTGCACCGGGTGGTGCCGCTACCGCTTCTGCTCTGGGCGGTGCACGGGCGATGCCGCTCGCTATGGCGCCGCTACCGCTGCCGCTCGCGGTGGTGCACCGGGTGGTGCCGCTACCGCTTCTGCTCTGGTGCAGGGGCGATGCCGCTCGCTATGGCGCCGCTACCGCTGCCGCTCGCGGTGGTGCACCGGGTGGTGCCGCTACCGCTTCTGCTCTGGGCGGTGCACGAGCGATGCCGCTCGCTATGGCGCCGCTACTGCTGCCGCTCGCGGTGGTGCACCGGGTGGTGCCGCTACCGCTTCTGCTCTGGGCGGTGCACGAGCGATGCCGCTCGCTATGGCGCCGCTACTGCTGCCGCTCGCGGTGGTGCACCGGGTGGTGCCGCTACCGCTTCTGCTCTGGGCGGTGCACGGGCGATGCCGCTCGCTATGGCGCCGCTACTGCTTCCGCTCGCGGTGGTGCACCGGGTGGTGCCGCTACCGCTTCTGCTCTGGTGCACGGGCGATGCTGCTCGCTATGGCGCCGCTACCGCTGCCGCTCGCGGTGCTGCACGGGGTGGTGCAGGGCTCTTGCTAAAAAGAAAAAAAAAACCCTATCCAGTCTTACAGACCATCTTTTATAGAGGTGGCTGAGCCCCGCCCACACACAGGTGGCCAATCGGATTTCAACCTACCACAGTTAATATATGCACACCCCTCTGACTGAATACGGCTATCTGGCCTGGCCCGCCCCTATATCCGGGGTTTACAGTTCCTCTGCCAAATCAGGCCCCTACAGGAAGGAGAATCACAATTACAGGAAAATTGTCAGGGCAGGGATGCATTGTGTTGTCCGTGTCCTTAACTGCTAGTGTAATGAAACAGCAGTCCTAAGGGATGAAGGCTCGGTCTACCTGACACTACCTTAAACACCATTGCAAAGGCTTCATGGAGAGTGAAACAATGTATGATCGCTACCCCAACGGAAAGAGCCCTGGTCAGCACTCCTTGTCATCATTTGTTAAAGCAACATGTCATAGTCATGGGGAGAGACATGTTGAGCAACTCTCTTTATTCAGATGAAAATGAACGGCCAAAATTGATGGCTTGCCCACTCATGTATCACTGTGGAAGGAGCCGAGATACCCTTTGAAGGGCTAGTGGATAAAGATGATTATGAAGTTCATGGAAAATAAGATGATTTCCAAATGAAAATGAAAGCCGACCTAGGGAAATATCCTATGGCTTCACTCCTATGTGGACCATGAGGAATACCATGGACATGAGTATTAGGAAGGGAAAACGAAAGGAGAAGAATTCAGACAGGGAGACGCACCAGGAGAGACTCAGGCTCAGGGGACCAAGCTGAGGGTTCCAGGAGGATAGGACATGCCATAAAGAGGGAACTGGTTAATGGGTATGGAATTAGTATGGCATTGTATGAGGATGAGCACTTGGTTGTATACGCAATTAAAGAATCAGGGAACACTGTGTCAAAAAAACGTAGGATGGATGAAAGCCTGGGTTGCCGAATATATATAAAAAAAAGAAAAAACTAGTGAATAGAAACCCAAACAAGTCGTTGCACATGGAGATGAAGAAAGAAAGAGAAGAGAAATGGATTCTAGTCTATTATCGTAATGATTAAAATTGTATGAATTTCGTTTCCTATAATGTCCTTATGTGAATTGGATCTTTGGACATTGTAAATTATAGTCTTCCCTCTTCTTACATTTTGGGAAAAGATGAGAATAGCCGACATTACCCTTAAATGTCTCAAATTATGGACCAGGGAATTGATTTGAACCTGGCTTTCTGTGAGTTGTGAGATGTTTGGGGACTTCTTCAAAAGACTCCAAAGCTGCTTCCAAAGTCATTATCTGAGAGGTCAGATATGTATGACTCATGATCTTGCCATGGTAGTGCGTATGTGTCTTGGAATTTATCCTTTTCTGTCCAGTACTGCATTGGCTGGCATCCATGTGTGGAGGGTTTTTTTTAAGTAAGGTTGTTAATTAATTATTTAATTTATCAATTCTTGATAGGTAAGGAGTTAACTTATCCAGTTTGGACTATTTGTTACTTTGATTCTCTAAGCTTTTGTTTTTTATGGTATTTTCTCTGAATTTTGATTCCATGAGTGCTATTCCTCACTTGATCCCTAACTTCCGTGGGACTCTTTTAAGTGTGTGTGTGTGTGTGTCTGTGTGTCTGTGTGTGTCTGTGTCTCTGTGTGGGTGTGTTTCACAAAACGCAAAAAAAAAAAAAAAAGATATTTTAAGTGATTTGAAGCTGCTCGATTCCAGATCACAATTCACCTTCAAACACAGTGGAAACTCTCATTACATCCCGTTTGGCCACATTTCCTGCATTGAATGTCCCATTTGATCTACTTTTAGAAACGCAGAATCTGACTACCCTGCCTGGAACAAACACCAAATTTTGTGTGCCTTGTTGGAGTCTAATTGCCTGTCACTTTTCTTGCTTTTTCACAAGTTTTTTCTCCCATGAGTGAGTGAAATCGTATGGTAGTTGTCTTTCCGTGACTGACAGTTATGTCACAGCCCAATGCTCTCTCCCTTTCTGCCTCATGTCACAAGGAGAAATAATGCCTTCTTGCCTACGGCTCCATAAGAGTCCACAGTTCATTTGGAGGACAGGGAGATGGGAGAAGTGTCAGGGAGCTCCAGGCCTGTCTTCAGCCATCAGCACAACCAGAAGGTGACGACATCAATGGAAACATGGCATAAATGGACCTGAAGCCTAGAAATCACACTCAACAGAGAAAGAGAGAAGTCACAGAGGCCATGGTAGAAGGGTGTAGACAGGGCTGCTGGGAGAATTGGACGTTTGGTGCTTCAGAGGTCAGGGAGCCATGGCCACAGACAAAGGCCCAGGGGAGAGAAGCACACTTAGAACCCACAATTTGAATGTTGACCCATAGATGTTGGCTAGAAATGGAGAGTGTCTGAAGGACATGAGTGATTGAAACCCGAGGGTTTTGAGGCCCGCGGATTCCAGGTCAGCATGCTTTGCAATCATATAGGCCAGAGAACACTGTATATCTCCTGTAGAGGACACCTGCCAGCAACCAGTGAAGATAGCCTGGAAACCATGATCAGACACTATACCTGTTGACACTGTGGTAAAATTATTATTTCTGTGGGTGTATTCATGATGCACAATGTTGGTGGAGATGCCTCGATGGGCGCCATAGACACTCGGGCTCTTCGACTGCCAGCATCAAGACTGAGAAGTAGCCACATTCAGGAACGTGAGGACATTAGCTGCCCAACTTGCAATCACGATTTCCCAAACCTGGAACACTGTTGGGACTGCCTTCTTCAGGCCACGTTGCTTAGTCACAGGAGAACAGAAAATCCTGCAGGGCACTAGAAGAAATCCCTGCTCACATCCTCTCCCCTGGCCACAGAATTCAGCAGGCCCTATGTTTTGTGGAGTGGATTGAAAGTTACATTTCACAGGCAAACCATATTTGGCCCAGACACCAAACACTCTGAATGGAATGCAAGGATATCCTCTGCAGAGGACGAGCCCAAGGAGAGTGGACCGCCACAACACAACACCAGAGGGCATGTCACACACACCTGAGACTCTCTCAAGTGCCAGCGATTGGGCCCTCCACGAGCTCTTCTTCCTAAAGAAATGATCTTCAGGGTAGATAACAGAATGCGTGTTTCGAATACAGAAAAGACAGAGACCTTTTGTAGATTCACGTTTTATTCCTAAAACTGGCCCAAAAGCCTTTTCCAATGGCTTCTCATCGGGATTGGTTCTCTAACAACATGCTCCGTTATTGCTCCTGTGAGCTCCAAACAGATGAGTCCATCCTGGGACTAAGCTTCTAGGGTGTAGGGTCGGCCTTTAATGTTTGTTCGGCTGGGAATATTGGGAGGCATTTATGGCACTATTTCTGGAGATGCAAGAAGAACTCGTGTCTTCACTCTTGAAGACTCCACAGATGTTATTGGTATGGTTGCTGGTTTTAGTTCGGAGCTTTCCTCGGAGGGCGGGGGGGCCTTTTCCTGGTCTGAAGCCTCCTTATATGGTGTGAGTATCATGAACATGTGTATTACGTGGAGTTCCTAATGTGAGGCTGCTTGTACTCCTGACTCTTTCTTAACCTTACGTTGGTAAGATGGAATTGTCGATTCTTGCCCTTCTCAGGAGTCCAGAGGTGTGGTGGTGACAGTCACGGGCAAAGACTACAAAATCGGCCATGCCGAATGTGACCCCAAATCGCTTCACAAACTGTCTTGGGGAAATCCCCTGGCGGCTCCACTGGATTGGAGTGATTTTGATACTCCTGGCTGACAAAGGACTACTCCAGCCAGGTGAAGTGATGAGGTGTGGTTTGGTGAGGAGTGGTTGCTAGGACCTCAGAGTTTTGTGACTTCACAGAAGCTGACTTCACTGAAGCAGCAATCCAATTCTCATGACATATGAGTAATATGGCTTTAAGTAGAAAGACTTGGGAAGGAACAAGAAAGAGCACTGATGCATGATCATGAACTCAGGGGTTCTTTTCTGTTTCTTTCCCACTCCCATTTTCTATACAAAGAGAAAAGAAAACGATGTTCTGTAAACAGTTCTTTATACCAACATTTCTCCAGAGAGAGCAATGTGTTCCTATTTCCACTGCAATTTCTAGATATCTCAATCATTAGCGAGGCCTCTTGGCTACATTTAGGTCTCTGGGAGTTTGGATACTCTTGTGTGAGAGGGTCCATTCTTCAGTTTTGTTCCCTATGGTTTCTCGGGTGTAAGGTCTGCCTTTGGTGCTTCGTCAGCTTGGAAGTTGATGGAAGAAAGAAGGGAAGGAAAGTCACAATGCCAGGAAAATTGCCAGGGCAGGGACGGTTGGTGCTGTCCGTATCCTTATCTGCTAGTGTCCTGAAACACCAGTCCTAAGGGATGAAGGCTCTGTCTACCTGACATTACGTTAAACACCATTGCAAAGACTTCATAGAGAGTGAAACTCTGTATGATCACTACCCCGAAAGAAAGAGCCCTGGTCAGCACTCCTTGTCATCCTTAGTTAATGCTACATACCATAGTCACGGGGAGGTCCATGTTGAGCAACTCTCTTTATTCAGAGGAAAATGAATGGCCAACATCCATGGCCTTCCCTGCACACTATAGCATCACTGTGGAAGGAGCCGAGATACCCTTTTAAGGGCTAGTGGATAAAGATGATTATGAAGATGATGATATAGAAGATGATTTCCAAGTGAAATTGCAAGCTGTCCAAGGGAAATATCCTATGGCTTCACTCATAATTGGCCCATGAGAAATACCATGGACATTAGTAGTAGTAAGGGAAAATGGAAGGAGAAGAAGTCGGATAGGGAGACGCACCAGGATAGACTCAGGACTTTGGGGACCAAGCTGAAGGTTACAGGAGGATAAGACCTCCCATAAAGTGGGAACTGGATAATGGGTATGGAGGTGGTGTGGCATTATATGATTGTGAACACTTGGTGGTATATGCAATTAAAAATCTGGGAACACTATATCAAAAAACATAGGATGGATGAAAGCCTGGCTAGCCGAATATAAGAAATCATAGTGAATAGAAAACAAAACTGGTCGTTTCACATGGAGAAGAAGAAAGAAATAGAAGAGAAATGAATTCTAGTTTTATTATCTTACTGATTAAAATGGTATGCAATTGATTTCCTATAAGGTCCTTATGTTAATTGGGTTTTTGGACATTGTAAATTAGAATATTCCCTCTCCTTATATTTTGTGAATAGATGAGAAAAACAGATTACCATTAAATATCTCGAATTGTGGACCAGGAATTGATTTGAACCTGGCTTTCTGTGTGTTGTGAGATGTTTGAGGACTGCTTTAAAAGCCTCAAAAGCTGCTTCAAAAGTCATTACCTGAGACATCAAATATGTATGACTCATGATCTTGTCATTTTAGTGCGGATATGTCTTGGAATTTATCCTTTTCTGTCCGGTATTGGATTGGTTGGCAGACTTCTTAGTAAGGGTCTCTTAGGTAAAGTTGATTAATATATTAATTAACTACTTAATTACTTAATTATTTAATTAATTCTTGATAGGTAAGGAGTTAACTTATCCAGTTTGGACGGTTTGTTACTTTGATTCTCTAAGCTTTTTTTTTTCTTATGGTATTTTCTGTGAATTTTGCTTCCATGAGGACTACTACTCACTTGATCCCTAACTTCTATTGGACTCTTTTAAGTGTCTCTCTCTCTCTCTCTGTGTGTGTGTGTGTGTGTGTGTGTGTGTTTCACAAAAAGCTAAAAATGATATTTTAAGAGATATGAAGTTGCTCTATTTCAGATCACAATTCATCTTCAAACACAGTTGAAAATCACATTACATCCCGTTCAGGCACATTTCCTGCATTGAATGTTCTATTAGATCCACTTTACAAAACACAGATTATGACTAGCCTGCCTGGAACAAACACCAAATTTTGTGTGCCTGCGTAGAGTCTAATTGCCTGTCCATTTTCTTGCTTTATCGTATGTTTCTTTAATTCCAGGAATGAGTGAAATCGTATGGGAATTGTCTTTCTATAATTGACAGATATGACACAGCCCAATGCTCTCTCCCATTCTACCACATGTCAAAAGGAGCAAGAATGCCTTCTTGCCTATGGCTCTATAAGAGTGTGCAGTGCATTTGGAGGACAGGGAGATTGTAGAAGTGTCTGGGAGCTCCAGGATTGTGTTCAGCCATCAGCACAACCAGAAGATGACCACATCAATGTAAACATGGCATCAATGGACCTGAAGCCTAGAAATCACACTCCACAGCGAAAGAGAGAAGAAGTCACAGAGACAATGGGAGAAGGGTGTAGACAGGTCTTAGGGGAGAATTGGACGCTTGGAGCTTCAGATGGCAGGGCCCCATGACCAAAGACAAAGTCCCAGTGGAGAGGAGCACACTTAGAACCCACAATTTGAATATTGACCCGTAGCTCTTGGCGGAGAAAAGGAGAGTGTCTGAATGACATGAGTTCTTACAACTCTGAGGTCTTGAGCCCCGTGTATTCCAGATCAGCATGCTTTGCAGACATAGACTCCAGAACTGTAGAACACTGTGTATCACCTGGAGAGGACACCAGCAAGCAACCAGGTGCAGACAGCCTGGAAACCATGATCAGAGACAATACTTGTTAACACCGTGGTAAGATTATTATTTCTTTGGGTACATTCTTGATGGGCAATGTTGGTGGAGATGCCTTGATGGGCGCCAAAGATATTTGGGCTCTACGAACGCCAGCATCAAGACTGAGAAGTGGCCAATAGCAGGACGGTGAGGACATTAGCTGCACAACCTGCAATTCCTAAACCTGGAAAACTGTTGGGACTGCCTTCTTCAGGTCACGGTGCTTAGTCCCAGTAGAACAGTAAATCCTGCAGGGGACTAGAAAAAAGCCCTGCCCACATCCTCTCACCTGGCCACAGAATTCAGCAGGCCTTAAGTTTCATGGAGTGGGTTTAAGTTCACGTATCACAGGCACAATATTTTTGGCCCAGACACCAAACACTCTGAATGGAAGGCAAGGAGAGACTCTGCAAAGGACTAGCTCACAGAAGAGTGGACAGCCACAACACAACCCCAGAGGGCATTCAAACACACCTGAGATCTCTCAAGTGCCAATGCTTGGGCATTCCATGAGCTCTTCTTCCTAAAGAAATTAGCTTCAGGGTAGATAACAGAATGCGCATTTCGATACAGGGAAGACAGAGACCTTTTGTAGACTCAGGATGTATTCCTGAAACTGGCCCGAAAGCCTTTTCCTATGGGTTCACATGGGGATTGATTCTCTTCCAACATGCTCTGTGCTTGCCCTGTGAGCTCCAAACAGACGAGTCCGTCCTGGGCTTAAGCTTCTAGGGTGTAGGGTGTGCCTTTAATATTTGGTCAGCTGGGGAGGCATTTATGGCATGATTTATGGAGATGCAAGGAGAACTCGTGTCCTCACTATTGAAGACTCCAGATATGTCTTTGGTATGGTGGCGAGTGTTAACTCTGAGCATTCCTCAGAGGGAGGGGGGCGCTTTCCTGGACAGAAGCATCCTGATAGGTTGTGAGGACAATGAACATGTGTATGAGGTGGATTTCCCCGTGTGAGGCTGCTTGTACTCCTCACTCTTTCTTGACCTTACATGGGTAAGATGGAATTGTGAATTTTTGCCATTCTCAGGAGTCCACAGGGGGGGTGGTGACAGTCCCTCCAAAATTACAAATTCGTCCATGGAGATGGTGACCTCAAATCGCTTCACAAACGCTCTTGGTGAAATACCTAGGCGGCTTCAGCAGTTTGGAGTGATTTTGATACTCCTGGCTGACCCAAGACTACTCCAGCCAGGTGAAGTGATGAGGCGTGGTTTGGTGAGGAGTGGTTTCTAGGACCTCAGAGCTTTGTGACATCACAGAAGCTGACTTCACTGAAGCAGCAACCCCATTCTCAAGACATAAGAGTCCTATGGCTTTAATTAGAAAGACTTGGGAAGATACAAGAAAGAGCCCTGTTTGCCTGATCATTAGCTCAGGGGGTCTTTACTATTTCTTTCCCTCTTCCACTTTCTATACAAAGAGAAAAGAAAACGATGTTCTGTCTACCATTCTTTAGACCAACATTTCTCCAGAGAGAGCAAGGTGTTCCTATTTCCACTGCAATTTCTAGATATCTCAATCAACAGCGAGGCCTCCTGGCTAACATTAACTCTCTGGGAGGCTGGATATCCTTGGGTGAGAGGGTCCATTCTTAGCTTCTGTTCCCTATGGTTTATCGGGTAGAAGTTCTGTCTTTGGTGCTTGGACAGCTTGGAAGGTGAGGAAAGGAAGAAGCGAAGGACAGTCACAATTCCAGGAAAATTGTCAGGGCAGGGATGCATTGTGTGGTCTATGTCCTTATCTGCTCGTGTCCTGAATCACCAGTCCTAAGGGATGAAGGCTCTGTCTACCTGACATTACCTTAAACTCCGTTGCAAGGGCTTCATGGAGAGAGAAATTCTGCATGATCGCTACCCCAAAAGAAAGAGTCCTGGTCAGCACTCCTTGTCATCATTAGTTAATGCTACATACCATAGACATGGGGAGAGCCATGTTGAGCAACTCTATTTATTCAGATGAAAATGAACGGCCAACATCGATGGCCTGCCTTTCCCACTCTAACATCATTGTGGAAGGAGCAGCGATACCCTTTTAAGGGCTCGTGAATAAAGATGATTATGAGGATGATGATAAACATGATGATTTCCAAATGAAAATGCAAGCAGACCAAGGGATATATCCTATGGGTTCACTTATATGTGGCCCATGAGGAATACCATGGACATGACTAGTAGTAAGGGAAAACGGATGGAGAAGAAGTCAGACAGGGAGATGCACCAGGAGAGACTCAGGACTTTGGGGAACAAGCTTGGTTACAGGAGGATAAGACATGCTATAAAGAGGGAACTGGTTAATGGGTATGGAGGTGGTATGGCATTATATGAGGATGAAATTGGTGGTATATTCCATTAAAGTATCAGGGAACACTATGACAAAAAACGTAGGGTGGATGAAAGCCTGGCTTGCCGAAATTAAGAAATAATAGTGAATAGAAAGCAAAACAGGCCGATTCACATGGATATGAAGAAAGATAGAGAAGAGAAATGAATTCTAGTTTTATTATCTTACTGATTAAAATGGTATGCCATTGGTTTCCTATAAGGTCCTTATGAGAATTGGGTCTTAGGATATTGTAAATTCGAGTCTTCCCTCTTCCTACATTTTGGGAACAGATGAGAAAAGCCGACTCTCCATTAAATATCTCGAATTGTGAACCAGGGAAATGATTTGAACCTGATTTCTGTGTGTTGGGAGATGTTTGAGGACAGCTTCAAAAGCCTCCAAAGCTACTTCAAAAGTCATTACCTGAGAGGTCAGATATGCATGAATCATGATCTTTTCATGGTAGGGCATAGGTTTCTTGGATTTTATCCTTTTCTCTAAGGTATTGGATTTGCTGGCATACTTGTGTGGAGGGGTCTTTTAGGTAAGATTGTTTAATTAATTCATGAATTCTTGATAGGTAAGGAGTTAACTTATACTGTTTGGACGGGTTGATACTTTGATTCTCTAAGCTTTTGGTTTTTTTTATGGTATTTTCTCTGAATTTTGCTTCCATAAGTGCTATTCCTCACTTGCTCCCTAACTTCTGTGGTACTCATTTAAGTGTATGTGTGTGTGTGTGTGTGTGTGTGTGTGTGTGTGTGTGTGTGTTTCAGAAAACGCTAAAAATAATATTTTAAGAGATATGAAGCTGCTCTATTCCATATCACAATTCACCTTCAAACACATTGGAAACTCACGTTACACCCCATTCGGCCACAATTCCTGCATGGAATATCCCATTTGATCCACTGTTAGAAAGACAGATTCTGACTAGCCTGCCTGCAACAAACACCAAATTTTGTGTGCCTGGTTCGATTCTCATTGCCTGTACCTTTTTCTTGCTTTTTCCCATGTTTCTTTACTCCCATGAGTGAGTGATATTTTATGGTAGTTTTCTTTCTGTGACTGACAGATATGACACAGCCCAATACTCTCTCCCTTTCTGCCACATGTCACAAGGAGCAAGAATGCCTTCTTGCTTATGGCTCCATAAGAGTCTGCAGTGCATCTGGAAGACAGGGAGACCGTAGAGCTGTCTGCAACGTCAGGCTTGTCTTAGCCATCAGCACAACCAGAAGACAACCACATCAATGTAAACATGGCATAAATGGACCTGAAGCCTAGAAATCGCACTCCACAGTGAAAGAGAGAAGAAGTCACTGAGACCATGGGAGAAGGGTGTAGACAGTGCTTATGGGTGAATTGGACAGTTGGTGCTTCAGAGGGCAGGGAGCCATGGCCAAAAGTAAAGACCCAGGGGAGAGGAGCACACTTAGAGCCCACAATTTGAATGTTGACACATAGCGGTTGGTGGAGAAAGGAAGACTGTCTGAATGACACAAGTTCTTGCAACTGAAGGATCTTGACGGTCGGGGAAAATTGTCAGGGCAGGGATGCTTCTCCTTATCTGCTCGTTTCCTGAATCACCAGTCCTAAGGGATGAAGGCTCTGTCTTCCTGACATTACCTTAAACTCCGTTGAAAGGGCTTCATGGAGAGTGAAATGCTGCATGATTGCTACCCCTAAAGAAATGGCCTTGGTCAGCACTCCTTGTCATTATTAGTTAATGCTACATACCATAGACATGGGGAGAGCTATGTTGAGTAACTCTCTTTATTCAGATGATATGAACGGCCAACATCGTGGGCTTTCCAATGCCCACTCTAGCATCACTGTGGAAGGAGACGAGATACCTTTTTAATGTGGCCAGTGGATAAAGATGATTATGAAGATGATGATAAAGAAGATGATTTCCAAATGAAAATGCAAGCAGACCACGGGAAATATCCTATGGCTTCACTCCTATGTGGCCCATGAGGAATACCATGGACATGAGTAGTAGTAAGAGAAAACAGAAGGAGAAGAATTCAGACAGGTAGTTGCGCCAGGAGTGACTCAGGATCTGTGGGAACAAGATTAGGGTTACAGGAGGATAAGACATGCCATAAGGAGGGAACTGCTTAATGGGTATGGAGGTTGTGTGGCCTTATATGAGGATGAGCCCTTGGTTTTATATGCAAATAAAGAATCAGGGAACACTATGTCAAAATCGTAGGATGGATGAAAGGCTGGCTTGCCGAATATAAGGAAAAATAGTGAATAGAAAGCAAAACAGGCTGTTTCACATTGAGATGAAGAAAGAGAAGAGAAATGAATAATAGTTTTATTATTTTACTGATCAAAATGGTATGCAATTGGTTTTTATAAGTTCCTTATGTGAATTGGGTCTTTGGACATGGTAAATTAGAGTCTTCCCTCTTCCTATATTTTGGGAATAGATGAGAAAAGCCTACCTTACCATTAAATGTCTCGAATTGATTTGAGAAGGGTGTAGACAGGGCTTATGGGAGAATTGGACGGTTGGTACTTCAGAGGGCTGGGAGCCATGGCCAATGACAAAGGACCAGTAGAGTGGAGCACACTTAGAACCCACAATTTGAATGTTGAACCATAGATGTTGGATGAGAAAAGGAGAGTGTCTGAATGACACGAGTTCTTACAAACCAAGGGTAAGAGTTCCAGGGATTCCAGATCAGCATGCTTGCAGACATAGACTCCAGAGAACACTCTGTATCTCCTGCAGAGGACATCAGCATGCATAGGGGTGCATACACTGTGTATATCCTGGAGAGGACACCATCAAGCAACCAGGTGCAGACATCCTGGAAACCATGTTCAGAATCAATACCTGTTGACACTGTGGTAAGATTATTATTTCTTTGTGTGCATTTGTGATGGGCAATGTTGGTGGAGATGCCGAGATTTTCACCAAAGGTACTTGGGCTCTACGAACGCCAGCATCCAGACTGAGAAGTGGACACAGGCAGGACGGTGAGGACATTAGCTGCCCAACCTCAATCACGGATTCCCAAACCTATAACACTGTTGGCACTGCCTTTTTCAGGCCAGGTCGCTTAGTCCTAGGCAACAGAAAATCCTGCAGCGGACTAGAAAAAGCCCTGTCCACATCGTCTCATCTGGCCAGAGAATTCAGCAGGCCTTAAGTTTTGTGGAATGTGTTGAAAGTCACGTTTCACAAGCACACCGGGCCCACGATGATTAACCTCACCATAATTGGCCCAGAAACCACACATTTAGAATGGAAGGCCAGATGAGCCTCTGCAGAAAATGAGCCCACAGGAGAGTGGACCGCCCTAGAGGGCATGTACACACACGTGAGACTCTTTCAAGTGCCAGCACTTGGGCACTCCATGAGCCCCTCTTCCTAAAGAATTTATCTTCAGGGTAGATAACAGATAGCACGTTTCAAATTCAGAGAAGACAGAGACCATTTGTAGATTCACGTTGTATTCCAGAAACTGGCCCGAAAGCTTTTTCAGATGGCTTCACATGGGGATTTTTCTCTTCCAACATGCCCCATGCTTGCTCCTGTGAGTTCCAAACAGATGAGTCTGTGCAGGGCCTAAACTTCTAGGGTGTAGGATCTGCTTTAATGTTTGGTCAGCTGGGAAAATTGGGAGGCATTTATCGCACTATTTCTGGAGATGCAAGAAGAACTCGTGTCCTCACTGTTGAAGACTCCAGACATGTCTTTGGTATGGTTGCGGGAGTTAACTCGGAGCTTTCCTCAGGGTCCGGGGGGCGCTTTTCCTGGTCAGAAGCATCCTGATAGAGTGTGAGGACCATGAACATGTGTATGGCGTGGAGTTCCCCATGTGAGGCTGCTTGTACTCCTGACTCTTTCTTGACCTTACTTCGGTAAAATGGAATTGTGGATTCTTGCCTTCCTCAGGAGTCCAGAGGGGTGGTGGTGACAGTCACGGCCAAAGACTAAAAATTCGGCCATGGAGAAGGTGACCCCAATTCGCTTCAGAAACTGTCTTAGTGAAATACCAGCGGCTCCTGCGGTTAGGAGTGATTTTGATACTCCTGGCTGACCAAGAACTACTCCAGCGAGGAGAAGTGATGAGTGCTGGTTTTGTGAGGAGTGATTGCTAGGACCTCAGAGCTTTGTGACGACACAGAAGCTGACTTCACTGAAGCAGTAATTCCATTCTCATGACATATGAGTCCTATGGTTTTAAGTAGGAAGACCTTGGAAGGAACAAGAAAGAGCCATGTTAGCCTGATCATAAACTCAGGTGGTCTTTCCTGTTTCTTTCCCACTTCCACTTTCTATAAAAAGAGAAAGGAAAATAATGTTCTGTATACCATTCTTTAGACCAACATTTCTCCGGAGAGAGCACTGCAATTTCTAGAGATCTCAAACAACTGTGAGGCCTCTTGGCTACCATGAGGTCTCTGGGAGGTTTGATATCCTTGGGTGAGAGGGTCCATTCTTAACTTCTCTTCCCTATGTTTTCTCGGGTGTAAGGTCTGCCTTTGGCTTGGTCTGATTGGAAGGTGGGGGAAGGAAGAAAGGAAGGAAAATCACAATTCCAGGAAAATTGCTAGGGCAGGGATGCGTTGTGCTGTCCATGTCCTTATCTGCTAGTGTCCTGAAACACCAGTCCTAAGGGATGAAGCTCTATCTACCTGACATTACCTTACACACCGTTGCCAAGGTTTCATGGAGAGTGAAACTCTGCATGATCGCTACCCCTAAAGAAAGAGCCCAGGGCAGCACTCCTTGTCACCATTAGTTAATGCTACATGCCATAGTCATGGGGAGAGCCATGTTGAGCAACGCTCTTTATTCAGATGAAAATGAATGGCCCACATCGATGGCCTGCCATGGCCACTCTAGCATCACTGTGGAAGGAGCCAAGAAACCCTAGTATCTAGTAAGGACTAGTGGATAAAGATGATTATGAAGATGATGTTAAAGAAGATGATTTCCAAAGGAGTCAAGATGGCGGGGAAGAAGGAGGAGGGACTGTTTCAACCTGTACCCTAAAGTGAGCTGATTACCTACCAAAGAATTCCGACCACCCATAAAATCAGCCTGTGATCAGAATTATACATGTCTGGATCTCTACAGGAGCAGAAGATGCTGGTGGCAGGTAAAGCAGACTGGGATCGTTGGACTGATTTCAGAAGATAAACCAAAGGGGGTGGGAGCCTCCAGAGGTGACTGTTTGGAAATCAATATACCAATATGTGAGTGCCCTGCCTCTGGGGACCAGTATTAATTTGGAGTCTGGTTGAAAGCACTCAAAAAACAAAGAGCAAAGAATCACAGTGGGAAATAGTAGGAACCTGGGCGGTTAGCGTCAGGGACCTAAGTCCCTGGACCCAGGACAGCCTCTCCTGGTGCTGAGCTAGAGAGAGTGCAGCAGAGAAATCAGGTCTCCATCCCTGAGCCTCCAGTGTCCCTGAACGCCAGCGTGCCCTAGAATGAGTGGGGTCTGGCTCCCATGATGGCTGGAAGCCTGGCCAGATGGCAATCCTGAAACGCACACGTCCCACACCCTCCCTTGGGATAGGTGCTCATAGGCGCTAGCTTAGAGCTCTGGCATCCAGAAAAACCAGACATTCCCAGCCTGGGACAGCGGGAAAATCTCAATGTGTGATCTCTGCTCGGAACCTCTCTGGTGGTCTGGAGCTGCCCAGACAGCCACCCCTGCCCTGGTTTTGGGTACAACGAGGATCTCCTGCATCCCCAGGGACAATGACTTAGAACCGACTCTGCCAGCAGCTCTTGCAAAACATTCTGAGGCTTCTCTCTGAGAGGGAGGTCTCCTCTAAACCTCCAAAAACCATCAAAAGCTGTCAAGGCGAGAGAAAGCAGATGAAAGAACATAAAAAACCCCCAGAGAACAAAAGCCTGAAAAAAACAGTTTCCTAAGAGCCCACCCCCTTGAGGGGAGTGGGAGGACATAACTCAGGGAACATCATCTTCTGAAAACCCACGTGGCAGGCTCCTCCCCAGAAAACCAACCAGGAAGGAAGAAAAAAAAAAAAAAAGATTACAAGAGAACAACCACCACTACTTCATAAATACAACTTTTATTTTTAACTCTTTACAAATATTCTGGTTCTTTTATTTTAATACATACAGATAATTTTTTAACCTATTTACCACCACACTGAGATTTCCAGTACATCAAATTCTTTAATAACCTTCTAACCTGAACTTTTTCATACATATACCCGTGTTTTTCTTTTGCTTTTCTATTTTTTTATTCTTTTTTTAATTTTAACTTAGTTTAGTCTAGTTTATTCTTTTTAATTTTTATTTTCTACTATATGAAAAATATGAAAATTTTATTTTCTACTATTTATTTTATTTTATTGTCTACTATACATATAGAGTTAAACTTCAAGGTAATCCCCTTTACCAAATCAATGCTACCCTTATAGGCAAACCAGTTTCTAATCCCCCTGTAACTTAGGAAATTTGAATCCCTTAACAAAAACATCAAGATACATTCAGGAAGAGTCAAAATATACTTCCACACCACACTGAGAATTTATAACCACTCTCCTAAATTTTCCTTCTGTCAGTGTTTCTGTGAATTTGTTTTTGTCCTGATAATATATAAATCTTATACTTGGGGTTCTTTCTGATGAGATTCCTCCCTTTTTTTGCATATATATATATATATATATATATATATATATTTTATATATATTTTATATATATATAAATATATATATTTTATATATATATTTTGCATATATATATATATATTTTGCATATATATATATATATATATATATATATATATATAAAAGGGAATCATATATATATATATACAAAAAAAGGGAATCATATATATATAATATATATATACATATAATCATATATATATCATATATATGAATCCCTTTTTTGTATATATATATATTTTTTCTCTTGTTATAAACTTTTATCACTCTTTTTGTTTGTCTGTTTTTGTTTGTATACTTCACAAATCTTACCTTGTGGTCCATCTGGGCTGAGCCTTCCTTTATCTTCCCTTTTTTTCCTATCTCTCTCTCTCTCTCTATCTTTTTTTTTTCCTTTTTTCTTTTCCTTTTTTTTTCTTTCTTCTTCTATATTTCTTTTTCTTTTCTTTTTTCTCTCATTTGGGTGGGGAATCTTGATTGCACAGAAGCGTTCCAGGGTGCACATTGACTGCACCACAATCGATAAGCCCAGGTGCATCTGTTCAGTCATCTCTTACCAAAATGACTAGGAGGAGGAATACCCAACAGAAGAAAAATACAGAGGATGGGCCTTCTGCAACAGAGCTAATGGCTACCCACATAGACAATATGTCAGAAAAGGAATTCAGACTAACAATTATCCAGGCAATAGCTAGTTTGGAGAAAGCCATGGATGACCAAGCAGAATTGATTAGGGCAGAACTGAAAGCCACCAGGGATGATGTTCACAACGTTAGGGCAGAACTGAAAGCCAATAGGGATGATGTTCAAAATGCTCTCAATGAGTTCCACTCTAATCTAAATTCTCTAAAAGCTAGGGTAACTGAGACAGAAGATAGAATTAGTGATCTGGAGGACAAACAGATAGAGAGAAAGGATCAGGAGGAAGCCTGGAACAAACAGCTCAGAAGCCACGAAAACAGAATCAGGGAAATAAACAATATCATGAAACATTCCAACGTCAGAATTATTGGAATCCCTGAAGGGGAGGAAAAAGAAAGAAGTCTAGAAGATATAGTGGAAGAAGTTGTCTATGAAAATTTTCCCAATCTCACGAATGGAAACAACGTTCATGTACTAGAGGCAGAGATATTTCCTCCCAAGATTTTAAATTCTCAAAAGTCCTCACGACACCTTATAGTTAGAAAGAGGAATTGTGTTTCAAGAGAGACCCTCTTAAAAGCAGCTAGGACAAAAAAGCTCCTTATGTACAGAGGAAAGCCCATTAGAATAACGTCAGACCTTTCCACAGAGACCTGCAACCCAGGAAGGGCTGGCAAAATATATTCAGAGTACTAAATGAGAAGAACATGCAACCAAGAATACTCTATCCAGCAAGACTGACATTTAAAATGGATGGAGAGATAAAGAGTTTCCAAGAACGGCAAGGCTTAAAAGACTATGCAACCACCAAACCGACACAGCAGGAAATATTAAGGGGGGTCCTATCAAAGAGAAAAAATTCTAAGAATATCATTGAACAGAAATATAGAAATAATCTACAGACAGAAAGACTTCAAAGGCAACACGATGTCAATAAAAAACTATCTCTCAAGAATCACTCTCAATGTGAATGGCCTAAATGCGCCCATAAAATGACACAGGATTGCAGATTGGATAAAACGGCAGGACCCATCCATATGTTGTCTACAAGAGACCCATTTTGAACCTAAGGATACACCCAGACTGAAAGTGAAGGGATGGAGATGCATCTTTCATGCCAATGGGCCTCAAAAGAAGGCCGGGGTAGCATTTCTCATATCAGATAAATTAGATCTTAAACTAAAGACTGTAGTCAGAGATACAGAAGGACACTACATAATTCTTAAAGGGACTATCCGACAAGATGATCTAACAATTGTGGATATCTATGCCCCCAATATGGGAGCACCCAGTTACATAAGAAAACTATTATTCAAGATAAAGAGTCCCATATTGATATAAATACAATAATAGTAGGAGATTTTAATACGCCACTCTCAGAAATAGACAGACCATCGAAGCAGAAAATTAATAAAGAAATAAGAGCATTGAATGAAACATTGGACCAGATGGACCTCATCGACATATACAGAACATTCCACGCTAAAACAACAGAATACTCATTCTTCTCAAGTGCACATGGAACCTTCTCCAGAATAGACCACAGAATGGGTCACAAAGCAGGACTCAACCGATACCAAAGGACTGACATTATTCCCTGCATATTCTCAGATCACAATGCTTTGAAACTGGAACTCAATCACAAGGAAAATTTCAGAAGGAACTCAAACACCTGGAAGCTAAAGACCACCTTGCTTAAGAATGCTTGGATCAACCAGGAGATCAAAGATGAACTTAAACAATTCATGGAAACCAATGAGAATGAAGACACCTCGGTCCAAAATCTATGGGATACAGCAAAGGCGGCTCTAAGGGGGAAATACATAGCCATCCAAGCCTCCCTCAAAAACATTGAAAAATCCAGAATACACCAGCTGTCTCTACACCTTAAAGAACTGGAGAATCAACAACAAATCAAACCAACTCCACATGCAAGAAGGGAAATAATCAAGATTAGAGCAGAGATCAATGAGGTAGAAACGAGAGATACAGTAGAACGTATCAATGAATCTAGAAGCTAGTTTTTTGAAAGAATCAATAAGATTGACAAACCATTGGCCACACTAATCCAAAAGAAAAGAGAGAAAGCCCAAATCAATAAAATTATGAATGAAAAGGGAGAGATCACAACTAACACCAAGGAAATAGAAACAATCATCAGAAATTATTACCAACAGTTATATGCCAATAAACTGAGCAACCTAGATGAAATGGATGCATTCCTGGAAAACTATAAACTCCCAAAATTGAACCAGGAAGAAATTGACAACCTGAATAGACCGATATCTAGTAACGAGATTGAAGCAGTGATCAAAAACCTCCCAAAAAACAAGAGTCCAGGACCTGATGGATTCCCTGGGGAATTCTACCAAACTTTCAAAGAAGAAATAACCCCAATTCTCCTGAAGCTCTTCCAAAAAATTGAAGCAGAAGGAAAACTTCCAGAAACTTTTTATGAAGCCAGCATTACCCTGATCCCCAAACCAGGAAAAGACCCTACCAAAAAGGAGAGTTTCAGACCAATATCACTGATGAATATGCATGCAAAGATTTTCAACAAGATCCTAGCAAACAGGATCCAACAGCACATTAAAAAGATTATCCACCATGATCAGGTGGGATTCATCCCTGGCTTGCAAGGTTGGTTCAACATTCACAAATCGATCAATGTGATAGAACAAATCAATAAGAGAAGAGAGAAGAACCACATGGTCCTCTCAATTGATGCAGAAATAGCATTTGACAAAATCCAGCATCCATTCCTGATGAAAACGCTTCAAAGTATAGGGATAGAAGGAACATTCCTGAACTTCATAAAATCTATCTATGAAAGACCCACAGCAAATATCATCCTCAATGGGAAAAAGCTTGCAGCCTTCCCGTTGAGATCAGGAACACGACAAGGATGCCCACGCTCACCACTCTTGTTCAACATAGTATTAGAATTTCTAGCAACGGCAATCAGACAACAAAGAGAAATAAAAGGTATCCAAATTGGCAAGGAGGAAGTCAAACTCTCTCTCTTCGCAGATGACATGATTCTTTTTTTTTCCATTTTATTTATTTTTTCAGCGTAACAGTATTCATTCTTTTTGCACAACACCCAGTGCTCCATGCAAAACGTGCCCTCCCAATTACCCACCACCTGTTCCCCCAACCTCCCACCCCTGACCCTTCAAAACCCTCAGGTTGTTTTTCAGAGTCCATAGTCTCTTATGGTTCGACTCCCCTTCCAAATTTTTTTTTAATAAACATATAATGTATTTTTATCCCCAGGGGTACAGGTCTGTGAATCGCCAGGTTTACACACTTCACAGAACTCACGATAGCACTTACCCTCCCCAATGTCCATAGCCCCCTCCATCTATCCCAATCCCACCTCCCCCCAGCAACCCCCAGTTTGTTTTGTGAGATTAAGAGTCATTTATGGTTTGTCTCCCTCCCAATCCCATCTTGTTTCATTTATTATTCTCCTATCCCCCTAACCCCCCATGTTGCTTCTCCATGTCCTCATATCAGGGAGATCATATGATAGTTGTCTTTCTCCGATTGACTTATTTCACTAAGCATGATACGCTCTAGTTCCATCCACGTCGTCGCAATTGGCATGATTTCATTTCTTTTGATGGCTGCATTGTGTTCCATTGTGTATATATACCACTTCATCTTAATCCATTCATCTGTTGATGGGCATCTAGGATCTTTCATAGTTTGGCTATTGTAGACATTGCTGCTATAAACATTTGGGTACACGTGCCCCTTCGGATCACTATGTTTGTATCTTTAGGGTAAATACCCAGTAGTGCAATTGCTGGGTCATAGGGTAGTTCTATTTTCAACATTTTGAGGAACCTCCATGCTGTTTTCCAGAGTGGTTGCACCAGCTTGCATTCCCACCAACAGTGGAGGAGGGTTCCCCTTTTTCCGCATCCTCGCCAGCATCTGTCATTTCCTGACTTGTTAATTTTAGCCATTCTGACGGGTGTGAGGTGATATCTCATTGTGGTTTTGATTTGTATTTCTCTGATGCCGAGTGACGTGGAGCACTTTTTCATATGTCTGTTGGCCCTCTGGATGTCTTCTTTGCAGAAATGTCTGTTCATGTCCTCTGCCCATTTCTTGATTGGATTGTTTGTTTTTTGGGTGTTGAGTTTGCTAAGTTCCTTGTAGATTTTGGATACTAGCCCTTTATCTGATATGTCGTTTGCAAATATCTTCTCCCATTCTGTCAGTTGTCTTTTGGTATTGTTAACTGTTTCCTTTGCTGTGCAAAAGCTTTTGATCTTGATGAAATCCCAATAGTTCATTTTTGCCCTTGCTTCCCTTGCCTTTGCCATTGTTCCTAGGAAGATGTTGCTACAGCTGAGGTTGAAGAGGTTGCTGCCTGCATTCTCCTCAAGGATTTTGATGGATTCCTTTCTCACATTGAGGTCCTTCATCCATTTGGAGTCTATTTTCGTGTGTGGTGTAAGGAAGTGGCCCAATTTCATTTTTCTGCATGTGGCTGTCCAATTTTCCCAGCACCATTTATTGAAGAGGCTGTCTTTTTCCATTGAACATTCTTTCCTGCTTTGTCGAAGATTAGTTGACCATAGAGTTGAGGGGTGATTTCTGGACTCTCTATTCTGTTCCACTGATCTATGTGTCTGTTTTTGTCCCAGTACCATGCTGTCTTGATGATGACAGCTTTGTAATAGAGCTTGAGGTCCGGAATTGTGATGCCACCAACTTTGGCTTTCTTTTTCAATATTCCTTTGGCTATTCGAGGTCTTTTCTGGTTCCATATAAATTTTAGGATTATTTGTTCCATTTCTTTGAAAAAAAATGGAAGTTATTTTGATAGGGATTGCATTAAATGTGTAGATTGCTTTAGGTAGCATAGACATTTTCACAATATTTATTCTTCCAATCCAGGAGCATGGAACATTTTTCCATTTTTTTGTGTCTTCCTCAATTTCTTTCATGAGTACTTTATAATTATATATGAATAGATTCTTAGTCTCTTTGTTTAGGTTTATTACTAGGTATCTTATAGTTTTGGGTACAATTGTAAATGGGATTGACTCTTAATTTCTCTTTCTTTAGTCTTGTTGTTGGTGTACAGAAATGCAACTGATTTCTGTGCATTGATTTTATATCCTGACACTTTGCTGAATTCCTGTACAAGTTCTAGCAGTTTTGGAGTGGAGTCTTTTGGGTTTTCCACATATAGTATCATATCATCTGCGAAGAGTGATAGTTTGACTTCTTCTTTACCAATTTGGATGTTTTTAATTTCTTTTTGTTGTCTGATTGCTGAGGCTAGGACTTCTAGTACTATGTTGAAAAGCAGTGGTGATAATGGACATCCCTGCCGTGTTCCTGACCTTAACAGAAAAGCTTTCAGTTTTTCTCCATTGAGAATGATATTTGCGGTGGGTTTTTCATAGATGGCTTGGTAATATTGAGGTATGTGCCCTCTATCCCTACACTTTGAAGAGTTTTGATTAGGAAGGGATGCTGTACTTTATCAAATGCTTTTTCAGCATCTATTGAGAGTATCATATGGTTCTTGTTCTTTCTTTTATTAATGTGTTCTAACACATTGATTGATTTGCGGATGTTGAATCAACCCTGCATCCCTGGAATAAATCCCACTTGATCGTGGTGAATAATCCTTTTAATGTACTGTTGAATCCTATTGGCTAGTATTTTGGCAAGAATTTTTGCGTCTGTGTTCATCAAGGATATTGGTCTGTAGTTCTCTTTTTTGATGGGATCCTTGTCTGGTTTTGGGATCAAGGTGATGCTGGCCTTATAAAATGAGTTTGGAATTTTTCCTTCCATTTCTATTTTTTGGAACAGTTTCAGGAAAATAGGAATTAATTCTTCTTAAAATGTTTGGTAGAATTCCCCTGGGAAGCCATCTGGCCCTGGGCTTTTGTTTGTTTGGAGATTTTTGATGACTGTTTCAATCTCCTTACTGGTTATGGGTCTGTTCAGGTTTTCTATATCTTCCTGGTTCAGTTGTGGTGGTTTATATGTCTCTAGGAATGCATCCATTTCTTCCAGATCGTCAGATTTGTTGGTGTAGAGTTGCTCATAATATGTTCTTATAATTGTTTGTGTTTCTTCGATGTTGGTTGTGATCTCTCCTCTTTCATTCATGATTTTATTTATTTGGGTCCTTTCTCTTTTGTTTTGATGAGTCTGGCCAGGGGTTTATCAATCTTATTGATTCTTTCAATGAACCAGCTCCTAGTTTCATTGATTTTTTCTATTGTTTTTTTGGTTTCTATTTCATTGATTTCTGCTCTGATCTTTATGATTTCTCTTCTCCTGCTGGGTTTAGGGTTTCTTTCTTGTTCTTTCTCCAGCTCCTTTACGTGTAGGGTTAGGTTGTGTACTTGAGACCTTTCTTGTTTCTTGAGAAAGGCTTGTACTGCTATATATTTTCCTCTCAGGACTGCCTTTGCTGTGCCCCACAGATTTAGAATCGTTGTGTTTTCATTATCAGTTGTTTCCGTGAATTTTTTCAATTCTTCTTTAATTTCCTGGTTAACCCATTCATTCTTTAGAAGGATGCTGTTTATTCTCCATGTATTTGGGTTCTTTCCAGCTTTCCTCTTGTGATTGAGTTCTAGCTTCAGAGCATTGTGGTCTGAAAATATGCAGGGAATAATCCTAATCTTTTGATACTGGTTGAGACATGATTTGTGACCCAGGATGTGATCTATTCTGGAGAAGGTTCTATGTGCACTAGAGAAGAATGTGTATTCTGTTGCTTTGGGATGAAATGTTCTGAATATATCTGTGATGTCCATCTGGTCCAGTGTGTCATTTCAGGCCTTTATTTCCTTGTTGATCTTGGGCTTGGATGATCTGTCCATTTCAGTGAGGGGAGTGTTAAAGTCCCCTACTATTATTGTATTATTATTGATGTGTTTCTTTGATTTTGTTATTAATTGGTTGATATAGTTGGCTGCTCCCACGTTAGGGGCATAGATATTTAAAATTGTTAGATCTTCTTGTTCGACAGACCCTTTGAGTAGGATATAGTGTCCTTCCTCATCTCTTATTATAGTCTTTGGCTTAAAATCTAATTGATCTGCTATAAGGATTGCCACCCCAGCTTTCTTCTGATGCCCATTAGCATGGTAAATTGTTTTCCACCCCCTCACTTTAAATCTGGAGGTGTCTTCGCGTCTAAAATGAGTTTCTTGTAGGCAACATACTGATGGGTTTTGTTTTTTTATCCATTCTGATACCCTGTGTCTTTTGATTGGGGCATTTAGCCCATTAACATTCAGGGTAACTATTGAGAGATATGAATTTAGTGCCATTATTAGCCTGTAAGGTGACTGTTACTGTATATTGTCTCTGTACCTTTCTGATCTACTACTTTTAGGCTCTCTCTTTGCTTAGAGGACCCCTTTCAATATTTCCTGGAGAGCTGGTTTGGTGTTTGCAAATTCTTTCAGTTTTTGTTTGTCCTGGAAGCTTTTGATCTCTCCTTCTATTTTCACTGATAGCCTAGCTGGATAGAGTATTCTTGGCTGCATGTTTTTCTCGTTGAGTGCTCTGAATATATCATGCCAGCTCTTTCTGGCCTGCCAGGTCTCTGTGGATAAGTCTGCCACCAATCTAATATTTTTACCATTGTATGTTACTGATTTCTTTTCTCGGGCTGCTTTCAGGATTTTCTCTTTGTCACTAAGACTTGTAAATTTTACTATTAGGTGACGGGGTGTGGACCTATTCTTGTTGACTTTGAGGGGGGTTCTCTGCATCTCCTGGATTTTGATGCTTGTTCCCTTTGCCATATTAGGGGAATTCTCTCCAATGATTCTCTCCAATAGACCTTCTGTTTCCCTGTCTGTTTCTTCTTCTTCTGGAATCCCAATTATTCTAATGTTGTTTCGTCTTATGGTGTCACTTATCTCTCGAATTCTCCCCTTGTGGTCCAGTAGCTGTTTGTCCCTCTTTTGCTCGGCTTCCTTATTCTCTGTCATTTGGTCTTCAATATCACTAATTCTTTCTTCTGCCTCATTTATCCTAGCTGTGAGAGCCTCCATTTTTGATTGCACCTCATTAATAGCTGTTTTTATTTCAACGTGGTTAGATTTTAGTTCTTTAATTTCTCCAGAAAGGGCTTTAATATCTCCAGAGAGGGTTTCTCTAATATCTTCCATGCCTTTTTCGAGCCCGGCTAGAATGTTCAGAATCGTCATTCTGAACTCTTGATCTGACATATTACCAATGTCTGTGTTGATTAGGTCCCTAGCCTTCGGTTCTGTCTCTTGTTCTTTTGTTTGTGGTGATTTTTTCCGCCTTGTCATTTTGTCCAGGTAAGAGGATATGAAGGAGCAAATAAACTATTAAAAGTGTGGCAAAGACCCCAGAAAAATGCGCTGTAACCAAATCAGAAGAGACCCCTAATTGTGGTGGGGAGAAAGGGGATAAAACAGGTTCTGAAAAAAAAAAAAGGAAAAAAAAGAAAAAAATTTAAAAAATAAAAAAATATTAAAAAGAAAGAAAACATAAATATATATATTTAGATGAACTAGTCAAAAAACGTTAAAAAAGAAAAGGGTAAAAGTTTTAAAAAATTTAGCAGAAGAAGAAAAAAGAAAAAAGAAAAAAAAATGAAAAAAGAAAAAAAAAATTTGAAGTAGCCGCAAGACTAAAGAATCATGGTGAGAAAGCCATGAGTTCCGGGCTTTGCTTTCTCCTCCTCTGGAATTGCTATGCTGTCTTAGGAATATAACCTGCTTTCTCCTTGATAGATGAACTTCGTTCTGGCTGGATATTTTGTTCATATTCTGGGGGAGGGGCCTGTTGTAGTGAATCTCAAGTGTCTGCCCGAGGCGGGATTGCACCGCCCTTACAGGCGGCCGGACTAAGTAATCGGCTCGGGTTCGCTTTTGGGAGCTTCTGTTCCCTGAACGCTTTCCGTAGAGTTCTGGAGGACGTGAATGAAAATGGCGGCCTCCCAGTCTCCGGCCCGGAGGAGTCGTGAGCCCGGGGGCCCACTACTCAGTGCGCCCCCAGAGGACAGCACCCAATCACTCCCGCATCCCCAGCCTCCAGCCGCACTCCGAGCTCACCCAGCCCCCGACCAGTTCAAGGTAACCCCAAGCTGAGAGTTCAGTCCTGGGCTCTGTCTCTGCAGCCGGCTTCTCCATTCTAATACCTGCGAGCTCTCTGACACTCTGACACCCCCAATCCTTCTGTGACCCTGCGGGGCCTGGGGCCACGCTGACCCCACGTGGGCTTCACACTGGTTTAGCCTCTGGAGCAATGTTCCTCAGTGGAACAGACTTTTAAAAGTCCTGATTTTGTGCTCCGTTGCTCCGCCACTTGCCGGGAGCCGGCCCCTCTCTGCGCGGTCTATCTTCCCGTCATTTTAGATTCACTTCTCCGCCAGTCCTGTCTTTCAGAAAGTGGTGGATTTTCTGTTTCTAGAGTTGCTGTTCTTCTTCTCTTTGCTCTCCTGTTTGATTTGTAGGTCTTTGCAATGTTTAGATAAGCTATCGAGCTGATCTCTGCTACCTGATGTAGTCTCAGGCTGCTACTTCTCCGCCATCTTGACTCCTCCCTCTGACATGATTCTTTATATGGAATACCCCAAAGACTCCACCCCCAAACTACTAGAACTCATACAGCAATTCAGTAACCTGACAGGATACAAAATCAATGGACAGAATTCCGTGGCTTTCTTATACACTAACAATGAAATACAGAAAGGGAAATTAGAGAATTGATTACATTTACTATAGCACCAAGAACCATAAGATACCTGGGAATAAACCTAACCAAAGAGGTAAAGGACCTATACTCGAGGAACTACAGAACACTCATGAAAGAAATTGAAGAAGACACAAAGAGATGGAAGACTGTTCCATGCTCTTGGATTGGAAGAATAAACATTCTTAAAATGTCTATACTGCCTAGAGCAATCTATACTTTTATTGCCATTCCGATCAAAATTCCACCGGTATTTTTCAAAGAGCTGGAGCAAATAATCCTAAAATTTGTATGGAATCAGAAGAGACCCCGAATTGCTAAGGAAATGTTGAAAAACAAAAACAAAACTGGCGGCATCACGTTACCCGATTTCAAGCTTTACTACAAAGCTGTGATCACCAAGACAGCGTGGGACTGGCATAAAAACAGACACATAGACCAGTGGAACAGAGTGGAGAGCCCAGATATGGACCTCAACTCTATGGTGAAATAATATTTGACAAAATAGGAAAAAATATTCAATGGAAAAAAGGCAGTCTCTTCAATAAATGGTGCTGGGAAAACTGGACAGCGATATGTAGAAGAATGAAACTTGACCATTCTCTTACACCACACACAAAGATAAACTCGAAATGGATAAAAGACCTCAACGTGATACAGGAATCTATCAGAATTCTAGAGGAGAACATAGGCAGTAATCTCTTCGCTATCAGCCACAGCAACTTCTTTCAAGATATGTCTCCAAAGGCAAAGGAAACAAAAGCAAAAATGAACTTTTGGGACTTCATCAAGATCAAAAGCTTCTGCACAGCAAAGGAAACAGTCAACAAAACAAAAAGGCAACCCACGGAATGGGGAAGATATTTGCAAATGACAGTACAGACAAAAGATTGATATCCAGGATCTATAAAGAACTCCTCAAACTCAACACACCCAAAACAGATAATCATATCGAAAAATGGGCAGAAGATATGAACAGACACTTCTCCAACGAAGACGTACAAATGGCTATCAGACACATGAAAAAATGTTCATCATCACTAGCCATCAGGGAGATTCAAATTAAAACCACATTGAGATACCACCTGACACCAGTTAGAATGGCCAAAATTAGCAAAATAGGAAACAACGTGTGTTTGAGAGGATGTGGAGAAAGGGGAACCCTCTTACACTGTTGGTGGGATTGCAAGTTAGTGCAGCCACTTTGGAGAACAGTGTGGAAACTCATGAAGAAATTAAGAATAGAGCTTCCCTATGACCCTGCAATTGCCCTGCTGGGTATTTACCCCAAAGATACAGATGTAGTGAAAAGAAGGGCCATCTGTACCCCAATGTTTATTGCAGCAATGGCTACGGTCGCCAAACTGTGGAAAGAACCAAGATGCCCTTCAATGGATGAATGACTAAGGAAGTTGTGGTACATATACACAATGGAGTATTATGCCTCCATCAGAAAGGATGAATACCCACCTTTTGTAGCAACATGGACGAGACTGGAAGAAATTATGCTGAGTGAAATAAGTCAAGCAGAGAGAGTCAAGTATCATATGGTCTCACTTATTTGTGGAGCATAACAAATAACATGGAGGACATGGGGAGTTGGAGAGGAGAGGGAGTTGAGGGAAACTGGAAAGGGAGATGAACCAAGAGAGACTATGGACTCTGAAAAAAAAAACCAGAGGGTTTTGAAGGGGCGGGGGGGGTTGTGGGTGGGAGGTTGAGGAACCAGGTGGTGGGTAAGAGGGAGGGCACGTACTGCATGGGAGCACTGGGTGTGATGCCAAAACAATGAACACTGTTATGCTGTAAATAAACAAATAAACGAAAAATAAATAAATAAATAAATAAATAAATAAATAAATAAATAAACAAATAGAAAGTCTTGGGAAGGAACAAGAAAGAGCCATTTTATCCTGATCATGAACTCAGGTGGTCTTTTCCATTTCTATCCCACTTCCACTTTCTATACAAAGAGATAAGAAAATGATGTTCTCTATACCATTCTTTAAACCAACATTTCTCCAGAGAGAGCATGGTATTCCTATTTCCACTGCAAATTCTAGAGATCTCAATCAACAGCGAGGCCTCTTGACTACCATTAGGTCTCTGGGATGTTAATAGCCTTGGGTGAGATGGTCCATTCTTAGCTTCTGTTCCCAATGGATTCTCAGGTTTAAGGACTGCCTTTGGTGCTTGGTCAGCTTGGAAGGTGATGGAAGGAAGAAGGAAGGAGATTCACAATTCCAGGTACATTTCCAGGGCAGGGATGGATTGTGCTGTCCTTGTCCTTATCTGCTAGTGTCCTGAAACACCAGTCCTAAGGGATGAAGGCTCTGTCTACATGACATTACCTTAAACACCGTTGCAAAGGCTTCATGGAGAGTGAAACACTGCATTATCGCTAGCCCTACAGAAAGATCCCTGGTCAGCACTCCTTGTCATCTTTAGTTAATGCTACATGCCATAGTCATGGGGAGATCCATGTTGAGCAACTCTCTTTAATCAGCTGAAAATGAACGGCCACCATCGATGGCCTGCCATGTCCACTCTAGCATAACTCTGGTAGTAGCTGAGATACCCTTTTAAGGGCTAGTGGATAAAGATGATTATGAAGATGATGATAAAGAAGATGATTTCGAAATGAAAATGCAAGCAGATCAAGGGAAATATCCAATGGCTTCACTCTTATGTGGCCCATGAGGAATACCGTGGACATGAGTAGTAGTAAGGGAAAACAGAAGGAGAAGAAGTTAGACAGGGAGATGCACCAGGAGAGACTCAGGACTTTGGGGACCAAGCTGAGGGTTACAGGAGCATAAGACTTGCCATAAAGAGGGAACTGCTTAATGGGTATGGAGGTGGTGTGACATTATATGAGGATGAGCACTTGGTGGTATATGCAATTAAAGAATCAGGGCACACTATGTCAAAAAACGTAGGATGGATGAAAGGCGGTCTTGTCGAATATAAGAAAAAATAGTGAATAGAAAGCAAAACAGGCCATTTCACATGGAGAAGAAGGAAAGCGAAGAAAAATGAATTCTAGTTTTATTATCTTACTGATTAAAATTGCACGCAATTGGTTTCCTGTAAGGTCCTTATGTGAATTGGGTCTTTGGACATTGTAAATTAGAGTCTCCCCTCTTCCTACATTTTGGGAATAGATGAGAAAAGCCGACATTACCATTAAATGTCTCGAATTTTGGACCAGGGAATTGATTTGAACCTGGATTTCTGGGTGGTGGGAGAAGTTTGAAGATGGCTTCAAAAACTTTCATCATAACCTGAGACGTTAGATATATATGAATCATGTTCTTATCATGGAAGTGCATATGTGTCTTGGTATTTTTTCTTTTCTCTCCAGTGTTGGATTTGATGCATGTATTTGATGTATCAAATACATTCACACCCTTATGTGTGTAAGGGTCTTTTAGTTAAGTTTTTTAATTAATTAATTTATTATATAATTAATTCTTGATAGGTCAGGAGTTAACGTATCCAGTTTGGACGCTTTGTTACTTTGATTCTCTAAGCTTTGTTTTTTTATGGTATTTTCTCTGAATTTTGCTTCCATGAGTGCTATTCCTCACTTGCTCCCTAAATTCTGTGGGACTCTTTTAAGTGTGTGTGTGTGTGTGTGTGTGTGTGTGTGTCTGTGTGTCTGTGTGTCAGTGTGTTTCACAAAATGCTAAAAATGACATTTTAAGAGATATGAAGCTGCTCTATTTCAGATCACAATTTACCTTCAAACACATTCGGAACTCACGTTCCATCCCGTTTGGCCACATTTCCTACATTAAATGTCCCATTCCATCCAATTTTGGAAAAGCAGATTCTGACTCGCCTGCCTGGAACAAACACCGAATTTTGTGTGCCTGGTTAGAGTCTAATTGCATGTCCTTTTTTTCTTGTTTTTTGTTTTTTTTTTTTTTTTTTTTCACATGGTACTTTACTTCCAAGAATGAATGAAATCATATGGGAGTTGTCTTTCTGTGATTGACAGATATGATACAGCCCAATGCACTCTCCCTTTCTGCCACATATCACAAGGAGCAAGAATGCCTTCTTGCTTATGGCTCCATAGGAGTCCGCAGTACATTTGGAGGACAGGGTTATGGTAGAAGTGTCTGGGAGCTCCAGACTTGTCTTCAGCCGTCAGCACAACCATTGATGACGACATCAATGGAAACATAACATAAATGGCCCTGAAGCCTAGAAATCACACTCCACAGCAAAAGAGAGAAGGGTGTAGACAGGACTTATGGGAGCATTGGACGGTTGGTGCTTTAGAAGACAGGGAGCCATGGATAAATCCAAAGGCCCATTGGAGAGGAGAACACTTAGAACCCACAGTTGGAATGTTGACACATAGCTGTTGGTGGAGAAATAGAGAGTGTCTGAATGACATGAGTTCTTGCAACCCAAGGGACTTGAGGCCCGGGGATTCCAGATCAGCATGCTTTGCAGACATAGACTCAAGAGAACACTGTGCATCTCCTGGAGAGGACACCAGCAAGCAACCAGGAGCTGACAGCGTGGAAAATTTGATCAGAGACAATACCTGTTGACACAGCGGTAAGATTATATTTCTTTGGGTGCATTCGTGATGGGCAGTGTTGGTGGAGATGCCTCGATGGGCGCCAAAGATACTTGGGCTCTACGAACGCCAGCATTAAGACTGAGAAGTGGCCACACTCAGGACGGTGAGGGCATTAGCTCCTCAACCTGCAATCACGGATTCCCAAACCTGGAACACTGTTGGGACTGCCTTCTTTAGGCCATGTTGCTTAGTCCCAGGAGAAGAGAAAATCCTGCAAGGGACTAAAAGAAAGCCCTGCCCACATCCTCTCCCCTATCCACAGAATTCAGCAGACCTTATGTTTTGTGGAGTGGGTTGAAAGTCACGTTTCACAGGCAAACCATATGTGGCCCAGACACCAAACACTCTGAATGGAGGGCAAGGAGATCCTCTGCAGAGGACGAGCCACAGGAGAGTGGACAGCCACAACACAAACCCAGAGGGCATGTCACACACACCTGAGACTCTCAAGTGCCAGCCGTTGGGCACTCCATGAGCTCTTCTTCCTAAAGTTATTATCTTCAGGGTAGATATCAGAATACGCTTTTTGAATAAAGAGAAGACAGAGACCTTTGTAGATTCACGTTGTATTCCTGAAACTGGCCTGAAAGCCTTTTCCGATGGTTTCATGTGGGGATTGGTTTTCTTCCAACATGCTCCGTGCTTGCTCCTCTGAGCTCCAAACAGGTGAGTCCGTCCTGGGCCTAAGCTTTTTGGGTGTAGGGTCTGTCTTTAATGTTTCAACAGCTGGGAAAATTGGGAGGCATTTATGGCACGACTTCTGGAGCTGCAATAAGAACTCTTGTCCTCACAGTTGAAGACTACAGACATGTCTTTGGTATGGTTGCCGGTGTTAACTCTGAGCTTTCCTCCTAGGTTTGGGGCGGTATTCCTGGACAGAAGCAGTTAACTTATCCAGATTGGATGGTTTGTTACTTTGATTCTCTAAACTTTTTTTTTTTTTTTATGCTATTTTCTCTGAATTTTGCTTCCATGAGTGCTATCCCTCACTTACTCCCTAACTTCTTGGGACTTTTTCAGTGTTTGTGTGTGTGCATGTGCGAGTGTCAGTGCGTGTGTGTGGTTCACATAATGCGAAAAGTGATCTTTTAAGAGATATGAAGCTGCTCTTTGCCAGATCACAATTCACGTTCAAACACAGTGGAAACCCACGTAACATCACCTTTGGCAACATTTCCTTCATTGAATATCCCCTTTTTATCCATATTAAGAAACGCAGATTCTGACTAGCCTGCCTGTAATAAACACCAAATTTTGTGTGCCTGGTTAGAGCCTAATTGCCTGTCCCTTATTCTTGCTTTTTCACATGTTTCTTTACTTCCATGAGTAAATGAAATCTTATGGTAATTGTCTTTCTGTGACTGACAGATATGACACAGTGCAATGCTCCCTCCTTTTCCGCCAAATGTCACAAGGAGCAAGAATGCCTTTTGCATATGGCTCCATAAGAGTCCGCAGTGCATTTGGAGGACAGGGAGATGGTGGAAGTGTCTGGTAGCTCCAGGCTTGTCTTCAGTCATCTGCACAAACCGAAGATGACTATATCAATGTAAACATGGCATAAATTGACCTGAAGCCTGGAATCACACTCCACAGTGAAAGAGAGAAGAAGTCACAGAGACCATGGGAGAATTGTGTAGAGGGCTTAAGTGAGAATTGTACAGTTGGTGCTTCAGAAGGCAGGGAGCCATGGCCAAAGACAAAGGCCCAGTAGAGAGGAGCACACTTAGAACCCACAATTTGAATGTTGAACCATAGCAATTGGCGGCAAAAAGGAGAGTGTCTGAATGACATGAGTTCTTGCAACTCAAGGGGCTTGAGGCCAGAGAATTCCAGATCAGCATGCTTCGTTGACAGAGAGTCCAGAGAGCACTGTTTATCTCCTGGAGAAGACAGCAGCAAGCAACCAGGAGCAGACAACCTGTAAACTGTGATGAGAGAAATACCTGTGAACACCGTAGTAACATTATAATTTCTTTGTGTGCATTCATGATGGGCACTGTTAGTGGAGATGCCTCGATGGGCACGAAAGATACTTGGGTTCTATGAACGCGAGCATCAAGACTGAGAAGTGGCCACAGGCAGGACGGTGAGGACATTAGCTGCCCAAACTCCAATCACGGATTCCCAAGCCTGGAACACTGTTGGGAATGCATTCTTCAGGCATGTTGCTTAGTCCCAGGAAAACAGAAAATCCTGCAGGGGACTAGAAGAAAGCCCTGCCCACATCCTCTCACCTGACCACAGAATTCAGGAGGCCTTATGTTTTTGGAGTGGGTTGAAAGTCACGTTTCACAGGCACATTGGACCCACGAAGCTTAACCTCACCATATTTGGCCCAGACACCAAACACTCTGAATGGAAGGCAAGGAGAGCCTCTGCAGAGGACGAACCCACAGGAGAGTGGACAGCCACAACACAACCCCAGAGGGCATGTCACACACACCTGAGACTCTCTCAAGTGCCAGAACTTGCGCACTCCATGATCTCTTTTCCTAAAGATATTAGCTTCAGGGTAGATACAAGAATGAGCATTTCGAATACAGAGAAGATAGAGACCTTTTGTAGATTCACGCTGTATTCCTGGAACTGGCCCAAAAGTCTTTTCCAATGGCTTCACATGGGAATGGTTCTCTTCCAACATGCTCCGTGCTTGCTCCTGTGAGCTCCAAACAGTTGAGTCCGTCCTGGGACTAAGCTTCCAGGGTGTAGGTTCTGCTTTAATGTTTGCTCAGCTGGGAAAATGGGGAGGCATGTATGGCACGATTTCTGGAGATGCAAGAAGATCTCGTGTTCTCACTGTGAAGACTCCAGACATGTCTTTGATATGATTTCACGTGTTAACTCTGAGCTTTCCTTGGAAGCAGGGTGTGCTTTCCTCGTCAGAAGCATCCTCATAGGGTCTGAGGACCATGAACATGTGTATGGCGTGGAGTTCCCAGTGTGAGGCTGTTTTACTCCTGACATTTCCTTGACCTTACGTGGGTAAGATGGAATTGTGGATTCTTGCCCTTCTCAGGAGTCTAGAGTGGTGGTGGTGACAGTCATGGTCAAGGACTACAAATTTGGCCATGGACAAGGTGACCCCAAATCGCTTCACAAACTGTCTTGGGAAATACCCAAGTGGTCCAACGGTTTGGAGTGATATTGGAGCTCCTGGGTGACCCAGAACTACTCGACCCTGATGAAGTGATGTGGCGTGGTTTGGTGAGGACTGGTTGCTAGGACCTCAGAGCTTTGTGACGTCACAGAAGCTGACTTCACTGAAGCAGCAACATCATTCTCATGATATATGAGTCCTATGGCTTTAAGTAGTAAGATTTTAGAAGGAACAAGGAAGATTGCTGTTAGACTGATCATGAACTCAGGTGGTCTTTTCTGTTTCTTTCCAACTTCCACTTTCTATACAAAGAGAAAAGAAAACGATGTTCTGTATACCATTCTTTAGACCAACATTTCTCCAGAGAGAGCAAGGTGTTCTATTTCCACTGACATTTCTAGAGATCTCAATCAACAGCGATGACTCTTGTCTCCCATTAGGTCTCTGGGAGGTTGGAAATCCTTGGGTGAGAGGGTCCATTCTTAGGTTCTGTTCCCTATGGTTTCTCTGGTGTAAGGTAGGCATTTGGTGCTTGGTCAGCTTGGAAGCTGAAGGAAGGAAGAAGGGAAGGAAAGTCACAATTCCAGGTAATTTGCCAAGGCAGGGATGTGTTTTGCTTTCATGTCCTTATCTACTAGTGTCCTGAAACACCAGTCCTAAGGAATGAATGCTCTGACTACCTGACATTACCTTATAAACTTTTTCAATGGCTTCATGGAGAGTGACTATGCATGATCGCTACCCCTAAAGAAAGATCCCTGGTCAGCACTCCTTGTTATCATTAGTTAATGCTACATGCCATAGACATGGGGAGAGTCATGTTGAGTAATGCTCTTTATTCAGATGAAAATGAACAGCCAACTTCAATAGCATGCCATGCCCACTCTAGCAGCAATGTGGAAGGAGCTGAGATACCCTTTTAAGGGCTAGTGGATAAAGATGATTATGAAGATGATGATAAAGAAGTTGATTTCCAAATGAAAATGCAAGCAGACCAAGGGACATATCCGATATCTTCACTCTTATGTGTCCCATGAGGAATACCATGGACATGAGTAGTAGTAAGGGAAAACGGAGGAGAAGAACTCAGACAGGGAGATGCACCAGGAGTGACTCAGGACTTTGGGGACCAAGCTAAGGGTTACAGGAGGATAAGACCTGCCATAAAGAGGGAACTGGTTATTGGGTAGGGAGGTGGTGTGGCACTATATGAGGATGAGCTCTTGGTGGTATATGCAATTAAAGAATCAGGACACACTATGTCAAAAAACGTAGCATGGATGAAAGGCTGGCTTGTGGAATATAAGAAAAAATAGTGAATAGAAAGCAAAAGAGGTCATTTTACATGGAGATGAAGAAAGAAAGAGAAGAGAAATGAATTCTAGTTTTATTATTTACTGATTAAAATTGTATGCAATTGGTTTCCTATAATGTCCTTTTCTGAATTGGGTCTTTGGACATTGTAAATTAGAGTCTTCCCTCTTCCAACATTTCGGGAATTGATGAGAAAATCAGACTTACCATTAAATGTGTCAAATTGTGGACCAGGGAATTAATTTGAACGTGGATCTGTGTGTGTTGGGAGATGTTTGAGAACTGCTTCAAAAGCCTCAAAAGCTGCTTCAAAATTCATTACCCGAGATCTCAGATATTTATGACTCACGATCTTGTCATGGTAGTGCGTATGTGTCTTGGAATTTATCCTTTTCTCTCCGGTATTGGATATGTTGGCATACTTTTGTGTAGGTGTCTTTTAGGTAAGGTTGTTTAATTAAGTAATTAATTCAAAAATTAATTAATTAATTCTTGATAGGTAAGGAGTTAACTTATCCGGTTTGGACGGTTTGTTACTTTGATTCTCTAAGCTTTTCTTTTTTATGGTATTTTCTCTGAATTTTTCTTTCATTAGTGCTATCCCTCACTTGCTCCCTAAGTTCTGTGGGACTCTTTAAGTGTTTGTGTGTGTGCGTGTGCGTGTGTCAGTGTGTGTGTGTGTTTCACAAAATGCAAAAAGTGAACACTTAAGAGATATGAAGCTGCTCTATTCCACATCAAAATTCATCTTCAAACACAGTGGAAACTCACCTTTCCTCCCAGAGACCTACTGGTAGCCAAGAAGCCTAGCTGTTGATTGAGATCTCTTGAAATTGCAGTGGAAATAGGAACACCTTGCTCTCTCTGGAGAAATGTTGGTCTAAAGAATGGTATACAGAACATCGTTTTCTTTTCTCTTTGTATAGAAAGCAGAAGTGGGAAAGAAACAGAAAAGACCACCTGAGTTCATGATGAGGCTAACATGGCTCTTTCTTGTTCTTTCCCAGGTCTTTCTACTTAAAGCCATAGGACTCCTATGTCATGAGAATGGGATTGCTGCTTCAGTGAAGTCAGCTTCCGTGACGTCACAAAGCTCTGAGGTCCTAGCAACCATCCTCACCACTTTACCAGCTGGAGTAGTTTTGGGTCATCCAAGAGTATGAAAATTACTCCAAACCGCTGGAGCCGTCTGGGGATTTCCCCAAGAGAGTTTGTGAAGCGATTTGGGGTCACCTTCCCCATGGCTGAATTTGGAGTCTTTGGACGTGACTGCTACCACCACCCCTCTGGACTTCAGAGAAGGGAAAGAATCCACAATTTCATCTTACCCACATAAGGTCAAAAAAGAGTCAGGAGTACAAGCAGCCTCACACGGCGAACTCCTCACCATACACATATTCATTGTCCTACACCCTATCAGGATGCTTCTGACCAGGAAAAGTGCCCCCAGCCCTCTGAGGAAAGCTCAGAGTTAACACACGCAACCATATCAAAGACATGTCTGGAGTCTTCAACAGTGAGGACACGAGTTCTTCTTGCATCTCCAGAAATCGTGCCATTAATGCCTCCCATTATTCCCACCTGACCAAACATTAAAGGCAGACGCTACACCCTAGAAGCTTAGGCCCAGGAAGGACTCATCTGTTTGGAGCTCACAGGAGCAAGCACGGAGAATGTTGGAAGAGAACCAATCCCCATTTAAAGCCCTCTGAAAAGGCTTTCGGGCCAGTTTCAGGAACACAACGTGAATCTACAAAAGGTCTTTGTCTTCTCTGTATTCAAAACGCACATTCTGTTATCTTCAGTGAAGATAATTTCTTTAGAAAGAAGAGCTCATGGAGTGACCAAGGCTGGCACTTGAGAGAGTATCAGATGTATGTGACATCTTTTGGACCCATCGAGCCATCTCCACCAACACTGTCTATCATGAATGCACACAAAGAAATAATAATCTTTCCAAGGTGTCAACAGGTATTGTCTCTGATCATGGTTTCCAGGCTGTCTGCACGTGGTTGCTTGCTGGTGTCTTCTCCAGGAGATACACAGTGTTCTCTGGGTCTATGTCTGCAATGCTGATCTGTAATCCACGGGCCTCACGATCCTTGGGTTGCAAGAACTCATGTCATTCGACACTATCCTTTTCTCCGCCAACAGCTATGTGTCAAAATTCAAATTGTGTGTTCTAAGTGTACTCCTCTCCCCTGGGCCTTTGTCTTTGGCCATGGTTCCCTGGCCTCTGAAGCACCAACCGTCCAATTCTCCCATAAGCCCTGTCTCCACCCTTCTCCCATTGTCTCTGAGACTTCTTCTCTCTTTCGCCGTGGAGTGTGATTTCTAGGCTTCAGGTCCATTTATGCCATGTTTACATTGATGGGGTCATCGTCTGGTTGTGCTGAAGGCTGAAGACAAGCATGGAGCTCCCAGACACTTCTACCATCTCCCTGTCCTCCAAATGGAGCCATAAGCAAGAAGGCGTTCTTTTTTTTGAGATTTTATTTATTTATTTGACAGAGAGAGAGATCACAAGTAGGCAGAGAGGCAGACAGAGAGAGAGGAGGAAGCAGGCTCCCCGTGGAGCAGAGAGCCTGATGCGGGCTCTAACCCAGGACACTGAGATCAAGACCTGAGCCGAAGGCAGCGGCTGAATCCACTGAGCCACCCAGGTGCCCCGCAAGAAGGCATTCTTGCTCCTTTTTACATCTGGCAGAAAGGGAGAGAGCATTGTGCTGTGTCATATCTGTCACAGAAAGACAACTACCATACGATCTCACTCACTCATGGAAGTAAGGAAAATGTGAAAAATCAAGAAAAAGGACAGGCAAT